>NW_015164203.1:244515-291035 GCF_001447785.1 Gekko japonicus
GGCTGGTGTTGGAGCGGCGGCGGCCCGAGGGGGGGTAGTTGGCCCCCCAGACGATCCGCGATGCGATCATCCACCATCTGGTGCATGGCGTTGAAGACTTCTGTCACCGTCCTCATGAGATCTTGCACCGATCTCTCGAGCTCCTGAATCCGGGCATCCTGGGATGCCCCCCAGACTGGCTGTTCCTCCCGATCGTCTCGTTCGGTCGCTCTCTCGTCCGGACAGAAATCATCTTCCACTCGATAATTCACTGCCGGGCAACTCCGAGGTCTTTCAGGATAAGATCCCGGTTCAAAAAGGCTTTCGCGGGGCCCACTGCCCCGATGAGCAAACGTTTCCCTGGTGCCTTGGGTATCAAACATAGTCCAATCCTCTGAGGCTTTGACCTCTCGTTTCCCCCACTGCGACGGGGTAGGAGGAGGCCAGGGAATAGTCTCATGCCTCGGGATCGCTCCCCTAACGGCACCCCGGGCTTCCATGAAGTCCGATGGTAAGGCAGTGGCCGGGACGGCGCCTCGGTCCTCTGCCCGGAAAAAGGGTTTCCCTTCGGCCCCGTTCATGATCGATGTCAGACTCGGGGTGAGGGGGAAAATGGATTCTGAACAAAATGTCAGATTCCAAGTCAGGATAACAAACCCACGTTCCAAAGAAGTAAGATTTATTTCCAAAGCATGGTTGATCATGAACATACAGAGATTGTTCAGAATAAAGACAATACACAGGGGGCAACCGTTCCAAAGAAGTAAGATTTATTTCCAAAGCATGGTTGATCATGAACATACAGAGATTGTTCAGAATAAAGACAATACACAGGGGCAACATAATATAGGAACTTCAAACTTGGTTAACCCAATGGGTACAATTCCCTCGCAAGGGAGCTGATTAGAAAAGGCATGAAGTAGCCCGAGAACCACAACAGCTAATACCATAAACACAAGTTGAGTTCACACGGGAAATATAATTAAGCTAGGCAAGAAGACATAACACTCCAACGTCCACCTGCAGGAGACACTTGGCAGTTACAGCAGCATACCAGAAGAGGATAACAAGGGGAGGGAGGGAAGGAAGAGGGATGGGACGTGTCCCAGAGAAATGGCAGCTCGCTGACATATATACAGAGCTGAATTCTTAGAATGTTCAAGAGAGTGTATTTATAGTTTGGTTTCAAGGTTTTCTAGTTCTTTCTTTGAGAGGTGCATTGTTTAGTTTATTTCAGCACTAAGAGTTCTTATTAATGTTTCTTCTTGAGGACAGCATTTGCTTAAAGTTTCCAGATTTCTTTCTTCAGAGTTCTATGTTTAACTTTAGATATTACTGCTTTTCACTAACTCCTGAGGTATCTCAGCTTCTCCCCTTTATCAGAGACTAGGCTTCTCTTCCCAATCCCTTTCACTGGCAGAAAGTTATTCTCCTTGTCCCTAGGAAGCAATAACTCCTTTTACTATTTGGCTTGTATGAGAATTCTCTCTAACTATCCATACAGACCTTTATAAAAAGGCTCCTGTTTTTGGTTTGGCGTGTAAATGTTTATTATTATATACGCCTTATCTTGCCTTCTTATTTTAATCACTATATTCCTGCCTTCCTTGTCTGCATAAAATAGTTCCAGAGAAAGTGTCTCTTTTACATATATTATCATCCCATTTTTTTTCCTTTTTATTAGCTGCTATAAACTCTTTACCCAATTTCCTGTACGTTAAGTATTTACTATCACTTTCTCTTATATGTATTTCCTGTAAACACGTAATCTCTGGTTGTAATTTGACAATTTGGTGGAATATCGTTCGTCTTTTTCGGGGACTATTAAGTCCATTAACATTTATTGATAAAATCTTAAATTTTCTATCGCTTGACATATCCTATTTATTTATTTCTTGAAACTACCGGTTTTGTTTCTTTACTGATACATTGTTTGTATTTGAGATGGTAATGTCCTTAATTTTTTCTTCCTTCCCTGATTTATCCCTTCCTTTCTCTTGTTCTTGTGCTGGCTTTCCTTCCTCCATTTCCATCTCTCGGTTCTCTTCATCATCGTCTTCTGCTCCTCCTTCTTCATCATCCCCTTCTTCAGACCCTTCTTCTTTTTGCCACCCTAATTCTTCTCCATACTGTTCCAGGAAATTTTCTACTTTAAATACAGAATCTATCCATTGTCTCCTACTCCTATAAGTAAATAGAATTCCTTCTGGTATCAACCATCGGTATACGATTTTATTCTTTCTCAGTAAACTTGTCAATACTCCATATTATTTCCTTTTTTAAGAACATTTACCACAAGCAAAAAAAAACCTTTAGGAGGGGGAGGCAGATTCCTAAAGTTTTTTTTGCTTGTGGTAAATGTTCTAACTGTAACTGTGCTGAGGCTAAGAAGTTCCAAAACACTGCCAAAATGAAAACTTTCTTTATTAATACGTTTTGCAACTGGTAAAGCAAAGGAGTGATTTACTGTATCCAATGTCCTTGTGGTAAGTTGTATTTGGTTCAAACATCTAGGCCTGTAAAAGTCAGAATATGTGAACACCGAAGCTGCATTAGATTGCATAAACGTTCTGCACCATTAGCAAACCATTTTCTGGACTTGGGACATACGAATAAACAGCTAAAATTTTTGATCATCAAGACTGTAAAGACTACCAACCCGAACATGTGCAGAGTGCTCCTGAGAAGAGAGTTGTTTTGTATTTACCAACTACAAACATGGGCGCTTTTTGGATTGAATGAGGAAGTGAACTGGACTTGCTGTTTGTGAACATGCTTAATTATTTTTGTCTGTTCTGTATGATGACCTGTCCCCCCCCCCCCAAGCTGCTCCTTATCTCCCTCTCCTTTGTACCACCTCCCATCTGGTACTTTTCCTGGCTGGCATTGTGCAATGCTAATTGGTGATTGCATCACCCTGGTTTCACTAATATATATTGAAGCCAGTGCAGCAGCTAATAATAGAATTTTCACCTTGATGGAGGGACACACATTCAGACCTACAAAATCGCTGTTACCAGGTTTGTTAGCCAATGTAATAATTTTCTTTCAGATTTGGTTGAAATTAATTATACAATTTGGCTGACAATTTTTTTTAACAATTTCATTTAACTTTTTAATTCAGAATAAGTTGTTGAGGTGAAAGATCAGCATCTACATTTTGAACACCAGGAATGTGGATAGCCAATATCGTAATTGCATGGTGAAGACATCAGCCCCAGAGGCGAATTGCTGCCCGGCAGAGGCAAAGTGAAGTGATCCTGCCCTGCTTGTTGATATAGAAGACTGCTGTGACATTGTCCAAGGCAATCTGGACAATCTTGCCTTTGAGGATCGGGAGAAACAACATCAAAGCTAGACAGACAGCCCGAAGCTCCAAAGTGTTAATGTGGAGAGTGGTTTCTCGCGGCAACCAAATTCCTCTTGCTGATAGAGTCCTGCATTGGGCTCCCCAACCCCAAAGGGATGTGTCTGTCGACAGGCAGACCTCTGGAGGTGGATGTTGAAATGGCATGCCCGATAGGATATTCTGCGGGAGAGACCACCATGAGAGGGAGTCGAGCACTGGGGACGGGATAGAGAGCATCGTGTTCCAAGCGCCCAATTGAGGATCGAAGACACGCAGAAACCAGAGCTGAAAAGTGCACATCCTCAACCTGGCATGTTGGACCACAAAGACAGTGGACCTGAAGTAGACCAGGAGTCTTATGACAGATTGAGCTGAATGCCGCAGACACTTCTTGAAAGTGGACGCCAGGGTCACGATGTCCAAGGCTCTCAATTTGGGACAGAAGGCCATCTCTCTGGTGGTATTAGGTCAGGCCCCTAGGAATTGTAGAACCTAGACAGGCCGAAGCGCAGACTTGGATAGATTGACGCAGAGTCCCAAAGTGCACAGAAGAGCAAGGGTGGTTTGGATGTCTTGGAGAAGTTGAGTCTCTGTGGGAGTGATGAGAAGCCAATCATCGATATAGGGGTAAAGAACAATCCCTCAATGATGCAGCTTGGCCACAACGACAGCCATCATTTTCGCAAAGACCCTGGAGGCCATACAAAATCCAAACAAAAGGACACAATACTGATAATGAGCATCCCTGATGGCAAAACGTAGGAATTTCCGATGCTGGGGCCAGATGGTAACATGAAGATAGGTGTCTTGGAGATCTATCAATGCCAGCCAGCTGGATTTTGGGAGGAGAGGAAGGATAGATTGTAAGGTGACCATCCAAAAAGTTTTGCAGTGAACAAAACGGTTGAGATCTCGAAGATCCATGATAGCCCACAAACTGCCGTCTCATTTGGGAACTAGGAAATACTTGGAGTAGAAGCTGAGAGTTCATTGCATCTCTGGGACAGTCTCAATGGCCCCTTTGTTGAGGAGTGTGCAGACCTCTAGATGAAGAGATGGATCCGGGGGCATGATGGCAATGTGATGGAGGATCAGGGGTGAAATGAACTCTATGGCGTACCCGACCCGTATAATGGTAAGGACCCAGGAGTCGGTGGTTATTTCTTCCCAGGTTGGAAGGAAAGGGAAGAGCTGGGTCCCAACGGGAGGGGTGAAAGAAAGAGATGGTGGCAGGCAATCAAGGTGGTCAAACTGACTACTTGAGCTGTTGCAGCTTTTGGGGTGGTTGTTGCTGGGGTCATTGAGATCGACGTGGGTCGTAGGACCTCTTCTTCCACTGCGAAGCAGCAGTAGGGGATGGCTGACACCGATTGTAGTAGGGCCTCCAAGGGCAGTATTGAGGTTGCAGTGTGGAAGTAGAAACTCCAAGGTTGTTTTCTTGTTTTCTACTGTAATCGACAGCTTTCAGGGTCTCATCCATAGTGGTGTGAAAAAGTCCTTCACTGGCAAACGGTAGATCCTCAATTTTAAATTTAACATCCACCTGGAGAAAGGTACTCCGAAGCCAAGTATGCCAGCGAAAAGCAATGGAAGAAGTGAGGACTTTAGAAGAGCACGTGACAGCTCCGGTTTGGCTCCCGCGAATGGCGGACGCATCCTCGGGTCGCTCCCGAGGGCGTCTCGCCCGCCTGCGGTGGAGGAGGGAATCCGCGCAAGCGGAGACCCGAATGAGCATCTCAGGAAGAGAGGAGCTTGGATCCGGGGCACTTTAGGGCGTACTAGGGGGGAGTCTCTCTTTCGGCCAAGAGGTCGGAGACCGAGGCTCCTGCCATGCCCTGCCCCAATGGACCTTGCTGCGTGAGCGACCCCGTTATGGGGTTTAGCGGAGCCACCAGACGTCACTGAGTGATAAAGCGACCATCCGAAAAAATGGAAAAATAAAAATAAAAGATCGGCTTAACTGTGAGTTGTCAAAATGCAGAGAAAAAGAATTAAAAGCGCTTCCCCCCCCTTCAGCGAATAAGACGAGGAGGTTGATCCTCTAACTTCATAAGCGAGAAAGTAAAGGAGGGGGGGAATGGACTGAGCGGATAGTAGTGATTTCCTTTGATGTATTTGAAATGAAGCATGAAAAAGTTTTGTTTCTCTGGAGCGCGCTTTAAGAACTTTATAAAAAGTAAATAAAAAAACCAAGATGTCGGAGCTGGGTAAAGACAAGCGGAGGAGAAGGGAGGAACTTCCGGTCTGGGCGTTTGCTTATGGGTGAGAGCCGGCTGCTTATTGCCTGGACTGTTTATTGCTGTGAATCTGACGGGGAATTGTAAAAGGAGAAAAGTTGAACTGTGACAGCGAGAAAGTGCCTGGCAAGCGCTTTTAAAAGTCAACAGTTGCGGAGGAGGTTTCAGCGGAGAGACTGGGAGCGTATAAAAGCGAAATCGAAATTCAATACCATTCTCAAAGCTGGAACCCTCCTGAAATGTCAAGAAAGAAAGAGGATTTATAGCATATGAACTGAAAGTGTTAACAGCGACCCGAAGGAGGATTGGGGGGGGGGGAGCCGGAAGGAGAAGAAAACAGACAAAGCTCCTCCACATCAATGGGAGTGGAAAAAAAAAAACAGCATGCACAGAAGCGGTTCTGAAGGCGCCCAGAAGAAGCTTTTTAACAGAAATTCAAAGGAACATTACTAACATACTAACACAGATAATACCTATAACCGGTCTGAAAAAAAAAAGAAGTTTGACTGCTCACAGAAGAAGCCTAAGAAGAATGACTGGACACTACTAACAGTTTAATTTACCAGTTAATATATCACTCAGCTTTCTCTTTCTCCCACTATATACCCTCCCAATTTTTCTCTTTTAAGCGAAATACCTCTCCTTTTTAGGAGAGTCAATAAAACCTTTATAAAAAGAAGAAGAAGAAGAAGAAGAGCACGTGACAGCATGATGGATGGAGTTAATTTGTTGTTTGGAAATCGTACAGATTTCTGACAGGGCAGCTGACAGAGTAAGATGGTGTTCTGCTGGGACAAATTCCAGTACTGGACGAACAGCAGTGGCTACATTAAAGGCATAAGTGGAGAGGTACAATACATAGGTATCAATTCTAATGTTCATGGACGCAACAGAGTAAGTTTTCTTTGCAATAGCATCAATCTTGCGGCCTTCACGATCGGGAGGAGCAGATTGGTGATGCTGTCTGGATTTTGAAGAAGAATGAACAACCATCGAGTTCGGATGAGGTTGAGTGAAGAGAAATTTTCTGGAGGCTTCTTGGACTTTATAAAGGCCATCATAATGCTTCAATATTGGAGAGACAGAAGCAGGATGGTGTCAGGACTCTTTAAACACCGATAGGTGGACTGGAGGCAGTGGGAGAATTGTTGAAGGAAGTAAATCCGCTTGCATCAGTTTATGAATGACATTGGTCACCCCTGGAGTGTCAGTAGAACCTTGCACTTGGAGAACTGTGGCCAACTGCCTGACAAGCTCCAAATAGGCCTTCGGGCCCTCAGTTGGAAAGAGAGAGCCAGAAAGGTGGGTATCATCGTCAATAGGAATGATACGAGGATCAAGATCACCCGACATGGAACGGTCAGACACCGAGTCCAGAGATGGCGATCAAAGATGTTGAGAGACCTCTAGAGGCGTTTGGTCATCTGTGGAAGGGTGGTGCTGTGGTTCTAAGAGAGAACGCTTCTGGGCATCTGCCAATGTCAATGCATCTGGAGGCTAATTGAGCTTCAGGGAATGAATTGAGGCCACAGAGTGCGAGCACTTGGAATACGGCGAAGTCGGTCTACGCCAATGAATATCAGAATCCCAAAATCTATCACAACTGCCATGATGCGTGGTAGAAGATTGGGAGTAAGACCGTCAGTAATCCGCTGTCTGGTTCCTGACATCTGGGGACCAAGACCTGTAGTCAGATGCTGTCATAGAATCATAGAATGGAAGGGACCTTGAAGGTCATTTAGTCCAACCCCCTGCACTCTGCAGGAGCATACCCGAAAGATGGTCATCCAGCCTCCACTTGAAAATGTCCAGCAAAGGGGCATCCACCACCTCCCAAAGCAGACTGTTCCACTGCTCAACCACTCTTACAGTTAGGAAGTTTCTCCTGATATTTAGCCAATAACAACTCCCTTGTAATTTCCACCCATTAGATCTAGTCTTGCAATCCGGAGCAAGAGAGAATAGATCTGCTCCATCTTCTACATGGCAGCCCTTTAAATACTTGAAGACTGCAATCATGTCCCCTCTAAGCCTTCTCTTTCCCAGGCTAAACATACTGAACTCTTTCAGCCTTCCTCATAAGACTTGGATTCCAACCCTCTCACCATCCTGGCTGCCCTTTTGGACATGCTCGAGCTTGTCAACATCCTTCCTCAAATGTGGTGCCCAAAATGACACAGTACTCCAGATGAGGCCTGACCATAGCAGAATAGAGCGGAACTACCACCTCCCATGATCTGGACACAATGCTTCTGTTAATGCATCCTAAGATTGTATTAGCTTTCTTCACAGTCACATCACACTGTGTGTATGTTTAGCTTGTGATCAACCAGAACACCTAGATCCCTTTCACATGTGCTGCTGTCAGTGTACCTAAGTGTAAGACTTTGCACTTATCTCTATTGAAATTCATTTTATTTGTCTCAGTCAACTGTTCCAGCCATCTAGATCATTTTGAATCCTGACTCTGTCTTCTTCAGAATTAGCAATCCCACCTAACTTCGTGTCATCTGCAAATTTGATCAGCATTCCCTCTATGTCTTCCTCCAGTTCATTTATAAAAACATTGAACAACACCAGGCCTAGGACCAAGCCCTGCGACACTCCACTCAAGACTTCCCTCCATGTAGACACAGAACCATTTACGAGCACTCATTGGGTACGATTTTTCAACCAACCATGGATCCATCCAACGGTTGCACCATCCAGCCCACACTTAACCAGCTTATCCTCAAGGATATAATGAGAAAGTTTGTCGAATGCTTTGCTGAAATCTAGATACATATCCACAGCATTGCCAGAGTCAACCATTTTGGTAACTCTGTCAAAAAAGGAGATAAGGTTGGTCTGGTATGACTGTCCTTGATCGAGAGAGTGATCTTCGATAGTTGTACGCCCTTCGATCTTTATCAGGAATGACTTCGCATATAATGCTCCCTGTCATCCAAAGGGTGGATAGGCATATGGGAGTCACAGGACCGAGATTGACGATCGGACTGAGGAGATCCATGTTGAGGCGAAGACTTCCATAGTGGTGATTTCGATTTTTGAGCCAGCAGGATGCAGTTTGTCGGGGAGGACAAGGTTGGTGGTGGAGTGGGAGGCTGAAGGTTAACCTTCAAAGGCGCCGTAGCAGAAAATACCATGGGAGTCAACATCAAGAGACCAGAGATCATGACGGGATTGAGCTTCGGAGCTGGTCGACGGCTTCAATTTAGGTTTCAATGAAAGTTTGTCTTTGTACTTTTTAGCTTTATGCTTAGAAGATTTTGTATTGTCGGGGTGCAAAGAAGATGTCTGCGGGACAGAAGAAACATGCGAAGCCACTGAAGACATTGTCGGACGCAATGCCTCTTCTAGGAAAACCGTTCGGAGGCCGCCACCCTATTTCTGACGAGTGAACTTGGCACAATGGGGGCACGAATCAACATGATGGAACTCCCCCAAACAAATCAGGCAAAGGTCGTAGCCGTCGTTAGATGGGAGCTTGGCTGGGCAATGGCGACATGACTTGAAAAATAGGGTGCGGCCCATACAAACACCTTTCAAACTAGGGGTGGGGAGGGGTAAAAATGAAAGCAAGGGACAGTAAATCTGTGTTGTTGTTGTCTAGAGAGACAAAGTTGAAATAAGAATGAGAAGAAAGAAGAAGAAAAGATGCAAAGGATATACTCAGCTGAGGCAAACTGAAGAGTGACAATAGCGAGGTGTGAACACTAAGGCAGTTGAAGAAGAACTGAGTGGGATGTGACTTTATCCCCTGCTCCAGGTATGTGCAGTGTGTGTCTGCTCCTCAGGGCAGGAAGAGAGCCCACCCAAAAGTCTCCTGAGGCAAGCTCTGGAAGGTTCTCCGGTTGAGGTTGTGTGCAGGCACCCAACCCATGTGTGGTACTGCACAGAGACCACGACGAAGATCATTCCTGATATTGTTCCTATAGACAAGATATTTTCTCTGCTTCCATGCTGTAGAAAAATACAGTTCATATATTTCCCATCTGCCATTACAATTGTTTGTTGCCTACTGCAGTAGAGAAATAGTGAGCCAGTTCCCTGGCAAGGTGGGATAAAAATTGAAAATAATAAATAAATAATAAATAAATAAATACGATTTTGCATGATGAACATCCTTATATACTGCAAGCACTGCAAGGTACAGAGCACTTGACTTTGTATTTCTAGCCTGCATGACAGGTTGTCATAAAATGTTATGATTTTTTGTTCATGCACAGTTGAGACCATTTTCACACATCATGCTATTGTAGTGAAATGCACCATTAAAATACTTTGGAGAATAGTATGGTTCTGCAATAGAGCACATGCTTTGCATAGAGAAGGCCCCTACTTCAATAACTGGCTTCTCCTTAAAGAAAGGAAGCACTGGGAAATTCTTTTCACTATCCAAGTCTCTGGAGGGCTGCTGCTAGGTGGAGCAGACAAAACTGAAATAGATGTACCAGTGGTCTATACTGGTATCAGACAGCTTCATATGCATGAGACAAAGATCTCTTACTGCTGTCACTGTCTACTTACACTACTTTCTGCATAGTGTCTAAACTGCTGTTTCTCACACTGTGGTATAGATCTTCCTTGGGAGATAAAAGACACCATTGTAAGAGATTATCATCTTGGCTGTCAGTAGCTGAAGAGTTGCAATTTTCCTCACTGGTTTGACTACCTAGAAGCACAGCAGGCTTTTCAACTAGGAAGCAACAGAGATAGGGTTGCAAACCTCCGGGTAGGAATCAGAGATCTCCTGGAATTACTACTCATCTCCAGATGGCAGAAATCAGTTCAGCCGGAGAACACAGCTGCTTTAGAGGGTGGACTCTATGGTATTAAATCAACCTGAGGTCCTTCACAGGTTCTAGCATAATTTCTTGAGGACTGCAAGGGAAATAAGGGGTTCTTGGAACATCTGTGGAATACTGTGCTCAGCCCATGGATACTTCTCTATACCCCCCCCCCAATGCAGTATATTCAGGAAGAAAGCAGTATATCCAAGAAGTCTGAAAAAGAAAATGGTCTAAGACTGCAACACTTTCTAGGCAGAAAGCCCAATTTGAATAAAATGGGCTTTTGAGTAGATTTACTTAGGATTGCTCTCTAAATATCAAATTCTGATGTATTGTAACAAGTCTAAGACAAAACTGTGAGCCAAATTGCCTTGTTATATTAATAAAGATGGGGAATTTAAGTATATTGAATGGTAACTGGCATACAGGGAGCAATAACCTTTGTATACAGGAGTCCCGCCATTTCCAGTAATCCCAGAAATAAATGCAGAGACCAAATCTTAAAGGATTGGTTTCTTTACTGAGGAGTTTTCACAAGCATACAATAAATTCAAACACACACTCAATTACACAGATCTAAGTAGACAGAAAGGTACAGAGACATTCGCATTAGCAGGAGTTCGTTGGTTGGGCAATACTGACCTGTCCTGAAGTGATGAAGCAAGCCTTACAGTGGAAAAACAGGGGAGACTATAAGGGGAAAAGGGGAAAAGGAGAGACTCTGGGCAGTGCAGCACTGAGAGTCAGCAAGATAGGGTAGGGTTAGGTATAGAGGGAGGGAGGGAGAGAGAGCACATGGCAGGTCCAGCTCTTTTTTATACATTATTTGGACTTGGGGGTGGGCTTCACTGGCCACTTCCCTTGTCATGCCCCCAGGAAGTTGCTTAGGCAAAAACTAGTTACAGGAGGATGGTGGGGCTTAATGGCTGGGCAATATTGATTTTTTAATTACTAACAATGGCACCTTTAGAGGACAATAGCAGAAGCAGCCAGAGTCGTTAGTCTTGATGGCTCAATGATCGCTCTGGCTGATGAACTTGGCAAGTATGTGTCAGTCGGCTAATCCCTTTATGCAAGTAGATCTTTTGTCATACTGGGCAGCATAGTACAGTATCTGGTGAAGGTGGGGGGGGGAGATGTGCCTGCGTGCTGACAGGAGTTTCTGCTCATGTTGTCTCTGTGTAGATGCTCAGATCTCCCTGCATTACATGGTGTTCCTCTACGGCATGCTTTTACTGGCTTCTGTGTGCTGTTCATTGCCAGGGTGCTTGGCTCACCTCTCCTGCATTGCAGCTGAGAGGTTGCTGGTAACCCATGGATCCATCCTTGGTCTGGCACATTGTCTCAGGGGGAGGCTCCCCTCATCTGGGCGTGTGTTCACAGTCCAGGCAGTTGGCATCAGCTTGTAGTCACCATACAGTTCATTCCCTTGGCACACTCATTACACGGTCCAGTTATTAGTTATGGTTCATAAGTCCATAAGAGTGTTATAGCCTCCTTGCAGGGCAACAAAACTGTTCCCTATTAAGTGAAAGAAGTTCTGAAGGAAGGCCTTTCAAAAACACACTGAAAGAATTATTTTTAAAATGAGAGGATTAGCAATATGAAACTTTACTTGCAACTTTTTTCCTTGTTTCAGTTTCCCCAGTCTGTCATTGGCTTAATGCCAAAGAGATCAACAATCTGACAAAACTTTAAAAGACACCAAAACTCCCTACCAGACCAGTAAATGCATGCAATGACAATTACACCATTTGGTGTATCAGTCAATCTAGAGGAAAGGCCAATGGACAGTTGTGGACATTTGAACTGGAATGCTATTTAGGAGACATTCTGCCCAGGGAGGAGACTGGAACAGTAAAATTAGCAGCAGCAACCATAACAGCAAATACAATCAAACTACCCAAAGGCAGAAATGGGAGAATCAGGGAGAATAGGTAGGTGGCAATTACTTGATTTCTTGCAGTTACACAACAAAATGGAATGGAGTCTGCCAGCCCAACACTGCAAATTAGCCTCATGTAGAATTGTTGCTTCACTGGGATTTTCACTTCAAAAGGTACTATGCCTTTTCAGGGCTTTTTTTGTAGAAAAAGTCCAGCAGGAACTCATTAGCATAATAGGCCACACCCAGCAGCAGAAACTCATTAGCATATTAGGCCACACCCCTGACTGCACCACTCATTAGCATATTAGGCCACATTCCTATGTTACCAGAAGTGTGGTCATCCATCCACACCCACCTTTTGCTTCTTATTCTGTTTACCTTGTTTGTTGTCAAAACCCAGAGCCTTTTTTGTTGCAGGAACTCCTTTGCATGTTAGGCCACACACCCCTAATGTAGCCAATTCTAATGAGTTCCTGCTGTTGGGTGTGGCCTATTATGCTAATGAGTTCCTGCTGGGTGTGGCCAACTTGGGAGCCAGCCGGAACTCTGTTCCTGTGCGTTCCTGCCCAAAAATAGCCCTGTGCCTTTTGCATTAGATTATGGTTTATTAATAACCAATCTATATGAACACAAGTTTTTAGGGTGAATTGCTGTTAACAAGCAGCCTTGTTAACATTGTTGCATTAGATTATTGTTTATTAATAACCAATCTATATGAAACAACACAAATTTTTAGGGTGAATTACTGTTAACAAGCAGCCTACTGTCAATAACCAGTGTTTTTTCTGAAAAATCCCCCATCTATTGGATCCTCTTTCACAAATTTCAAATAGTTAGGAGACAGTGTCTCCATTTTATTGGCACATGATCGCATCAAGGTCCAATATATTCTGAAAGATGCTTTACCTGACATAACTGAGAAGGTTGTTTCATTTCTTCAATGTGCCATAAAGATTCGTCAAGATAAGATACAGTGATCATTTTGGTGCTATATTTAAATTTTAACTGTATACGTTTTTCTTTCTTCCTCTTATTCTGACAATGATACAATTTGTTTTTGTTTATTCTGCATGCCATTAAAGGTTTGATTTGATATGATACTTGAAGCAGCCTACCAGTGTTTTTCTGAAATCTCCCCCATCTATTGGATCCTCTTTCACAAATTTAAAATAGTTAGGAGATAGTAGATAGTCTCCATTTTATTGGCAATTTATTGGTGCAATCCTAAACACAGTTACAGCCCATTTACTTCAGTGTGTTTAGAAGGGTGTAATTCTGTTTAGGATTACACTGAAAATGCATAATGTGTTTCATTTTTATTTTACCATTCAACTATAAGAAAATCCTCAGTGATGGTGCCACTTTACTGAAGGAATCCTGTTCAGTTTCAGGCAGACTGAATAAAAGACCCAATGGTTACAAATTAAAAGTGTCTCCAAAAGCAGTTATACTCAAAATCCTACTCAAGTCTGTTCAATGGGGTTTACTCTAAAGAAAGTGTTCTTTTTATTTCATTATGAAATTCTCAGTTGTAGAGCAGGTTTGTAGAAGTATTTGACAACCCCTGAGGCAGGCAGAAGAATGTAATGGGCCAAGAAGGATAGCCTGAATTATACTTCAGGTATGGAGGTTTGCATTTGGCATCCCAAAAAACTGACACAAAATCATACTCTCTTACACAAAGTTTAGCAGTTGCAAAGCAACAGCAGTGCAAACTAAGCAACTAGCAACCAGCAAATGTCTTTCAGATGCAGTACTCGATATGGACAGAGAAATGATAGTGCTGTTCCATTCCTAAATGGGATCTATAAAACACCTCCAGTGCAATGATTAATCAAAAAGGATTAATGAAACAGGATGATGGACTAGATGGACCACTGATCTGATCCAGGAGGGATCTTCTTATGTTCTTATGTAACATAGTCCTCTCTTCTTGCTCACTGGAGAATGATGTAACAAGACCTGGAGTTGTTTAACTCATGTACATTTCATGACTGTCATTGCTTATACAAGTGATGGATCAATATTATTGAAAGCTTTGTTTAAGAAAATATCATTAGCAGTATGTGAAAATCATAGGAGATCACCACTCGTTCTGTTGACATATCGTCTAGAAAAGCTAGATGTCTGGTTGTTCCCTTGAATCACAAAAGAACAGACCCGTCACTAATAATCTGGTCTCCAAAAATGATCATTTACAGATCTTTGAAATATCTGGGAAAGTTGGCAACTTCCGTTTTTAGAAGAAACCTCTTTAACTACCAAATTCAAGATATTACTTCCTACACGTTACTGGAACAGTATGTTATCCAGCCAAGTAGGACAACAACCATGCTGACAAATAATAATAACATATCCATGATCTCTGATATTAGATTTTTTTAGTTTAATAGTTTCTCATAGATTGACTGCATCTTGTTATACTAATGACTTTTGTGATTTGTGCAGAGGACAAGACTAAACAAGAAGATTGTGGGAGTTCATCTGTTTTCTCTGTCTCCTTTCAAATATTTTGAGATACAGAGTCTGATATGTTTAGTACTGAAGCACACTTTCCAAAGAGAAATTATTTAGCACTGGCTGGTACAGATGATAGGAATTTTAGTATCGTTCCTCCATTCAATTTCACCATCACTATGTCAATAACTAGGAAAAGGTAACCAAAGTGAACAACATTTTAGCGAAAGGTCAATGCAAACAGCGGTCTTATACTCTTCTTACAATGCTAATACATACAGCACACTGCAGAGGAAAGCACTGAAGCTTGCAAGATGCAGCAGTAAGCAAAGTTTCAGCAGACTGGCGTAACCTGCTTAATTTGCTACAATATATTAACAAGTTGCTTAGTCCAGAGTCAATTATTCAGTGTTCTGGTTTGATTAAACTGGATTAGACAATGCATCATTTGGGAATGTTGTATGAAAAACTGCAGAAAACAGTCTTGATGTGATTCTATGTATGGTTGCATCAATGTTTTATTTATATGATGTTTTACCAGCATACAAGAGTGTGCAGAGAATGTGGACATCACTAACACACTCTCCAGAAAGAGTCCCAATGTAGTTATATATATATTCACATTAAAATTGTGTGTGTGTGTGTGGGAGGGTGTTTTATAAATGTGTATGTGTACATCAGTAATGTACAAATAAAAGAAGAGACTGGAAGATGTGGTAAATTGCACATGCTCCAATTCCTGAATTGATTGTTATGACTCTGCTAATCGAGGGCTGTGATCAAATGAGCTGTTTGATCTAATATCATTGCTGTTCCCTTCTGGATTTAAAATGCACAATCAGACAGCATCATCCATATCCTATTCCCCAGTCATTGGCCTCCCATTCTCACCTGTTCCCAAATCAGTGTATTCTTATATTGGAAAAAAGTCTACGTTTGTTTGGTTTCACCCTGCATTTCTGGATGTCTGAACTCTCCATTGTGATCTCAAGCCAGAACGGAAGGCTAGGGGGACAGTCCCTAGAAGATCTGCCAGGATACTGTGTGGCGCCATATACCAACTGGTTATACACCAACTACAGGACAATGCTACTTTTATGAAAGACTGATACCATCTTGTAATTTTATTCTGTCACCATCTTGTTTTTTACTGAGCACCTTATTTGGTTTTTACTGTTTTTATATGATTTTATGCGTGGGCACTTGTTGCTCTTTATAAGCCGCCCTGAGCCAGCTTGCGGGGAGGGTGGGATATAAATGCTAAAATAAAATAAAAAATAAATAAAATAAAATTTTCACTCCTTAAAAAAAACTAGTTAGCGATATGCACATAAGCAGATCTCTACACAGGGTCACGGGGCACCTCTTGTGTGTTTATGCATCACAATATTTTGTTGGGATTGGGAGTCCTTGGGGTGTTGTTTTTGAGTGACAAATTCAAGAAAAAGGCCCCTTTCTGTTGTTTCTTGGGGTGGGACAGCGGTGGAAATAGTCCCTATTTAGGCTCCCATATCGGCAGCCAGGATTCCACCCCTGGAACTTTACTCCAAGCCACTTCATAATATTGCTCTAGTGAGAAAGCTCTGTGGGGAGAGGAAAAGGGAAAACTTCCCTATGAAATGAGTAGGGAAAGGAGTGATTTCTGGTAGAGAAATACAGTTGTATAGGAATCAGTGATCACAGTACTTTGCAGAGGGATTGAGGAGTTTTGAAAAAGGAGCCAGTGCTTCAGCTATGTGGTTGTGCACATGCATGATCAACAAACCAAAAAAAAGGATGTCACTCGACTGACTGCTCCGTGGTTACCGTGCAGCAATAATCTGAACAGTGAACCACAGGGTGAGTGTGCAGTGCAGTGAGTTAAGGGTAGGATGTCTGAACAAAACTCTCCATTAAAAATGTAGGACTTATACGCAGCCGAGTGCCACCTGCCCAACTTCTGAATTGCGGGGGTGGGGGGAATAACCCATGGCAGCAGCTGTAGAGGCTGCCCTAATTAGGAAAGAATGGGTACCAAACTTGACCCCAGATAAGCCCAGCATACACAGAGCACGCGTGGTAATTACCCAAAATTCATGTTTGGTCAGTAGACTGCCATCACTGTGGCAAAACAACAAACCAGCTCCCCAGCCCTTAACAGAAAGGTAAACAGCAAGAGCAGAAACTAGACAAAGCTCCAGATCTGCATAGGGACCTAAAGTGATCACACTACCACCATGGCGGTGGTCCGTTTTAGAATGCCTAACCCTAAGATGCGCTATCCTTGATTCCAATCTGAGGTCTGAAACCAAATGGGTTCGACCAGAGGAATAATTTCTGGATTGTGCCACCTATTCACTAATCCGCAAGGCCCCAAAAAAGGCAACGAATGCTGCTGAGTAAAAAAGACAAGCCTTCAACTCTGATGAACAAACACCCTCCACACCCCCTTTAATTCCTTATGGACCGAAGGGAACATGGGCTGCTGGGTACCAAGCTGCTGTCCGACCTCCCTGGACCATCCTCCAGTCGCTTGTATCCTCTCGATACCGTTGCAACCTCAGATCCCATGCACTGATCAGGATCACTCTGTCCAGAAGATGCTGCGTCTGTAGTCCTGCTTGCTGTCCATCACCGGATCCAGCAGGCTTGGCAACATGACCCTAAGAGAAGAGAAATACGGGTTAGCCCCAAAGCCTGAACCTGCATTTTGGATGCCTGCCTGGTCTGCTTCGTGGTTCCCTTAATTTGAGTCATAACTTGTGCCAGAGCGGCAACACCCGTTGCCTGCTCTAGAGCTAACAACCTATCAAGAATAGCCTGTTGTGCTACATCCTCCTCCTCATCAGATGAGGAAAGAGCTGGTGCAAGACACTTCTGAGGAGTCTTAGAGGTGGGCTGTTTACCCTTAAGCTTCCCGCCACCCTTCTTGGGTGCCATATCTGTGAAGGACTCTAAGGCAATCGAGCCCACAACAAAGTTGGGGTGGGGGGGATGTGGTAAGGTCAAGTCCAACCAACACACGCAGGCCCCAACCAGCCTAGGCAAGCCCGCCCGACTACATTCAGGCCTAAAAGGCCCAGCAGGTACCAGAAGGAAGGCCAGTCCCCCTCTTTACCTCCCAGCTCTGCAGTAATCAGGCTAATAAGGATCCACCCAGTCCAAAGGAGGCCATGTGGCCCACAGAAAGGCCCCAATTCAGCTGTGCAGGCTACAGCACCAGGCCCAGGGGCATGCAGATTCCTGGCACACCACGCACCCTGGGCCCGCCTGAAAGGGTGAAGGGCCTAACTGCAGAAGCCACCTCTAGAGCAGCTGCCCACTGGGATGTCCCCCCCAAGGCCCTACCCTAATGGCCCTGTCAGAATTTTGCAAAGAGCACCATGGGCCCCGCCCCCTGGCTGCCCTGCATCACATCAAACAACCTTTATTGGCATAACAACCAAATTATAATGGGGAGGAAACAGTCTGAACAGTCAAGGTCCTGTCTGCTGATACATTGCTCGCTTCCTAGCTGCAAGGTACACAAATTTGGCCACAGTTTCAATCACAATTTGGTTCTGAGAAGATAATAAAAAAAATAATTTTGCATTAATCAGATTTCCCTTCTTGCTCTCTCAACAAGGGATCAATAAGTGTGGAACGTATAGCAAGATAATAAGTACAGTGCAAAAAAAACATGTTCAAGGCTCTTTATGTCCCACCGATTACATGTGCACAGCCTGTTAGCATATGGTATTTTATGAAATCTCCCATAGAGAACTGCAGAGGGTAACACATTGAAACAGGCTAATGAACAAGCTCTGCAATAGTACAGGGCTGTTAAATAGGTTAAATACTCTGCCGTATGCCCATAGGGTAAAATCCCCAAGCCCAAGGGTGAACATCTACTTTTAGCAAGGCTCCTAAGATCCTGCATGCTGTGGTAAGGCCCCAAACAGCCCCGCAGCCTGCCACACAAGGCCAGAGGCCCAAAGAGACCTAGCACATACACACACCACAGGCCCACAGGACAGCCCAAAGAGACCTGGCACAGCCATGTGCCTCTGGCCTGCGAGAGAGGGAAGAGGGCAGGAAAGCCCCACAGAGGCCCAGCACACATGGCACAGCGGACCTGCAAGAGAGGGATAACGGCATAGCTCCTGAAGCCCCCCCGCTGGAGCAGCCACCCACCTGGCCCCCACGGCACCCAAAAAGCCGCCAAGCACCGCAGGCTGCAGCTGCTGGCACACAAAACACTGACAGTGGGGTTTTTCGGGTTTCGTGTTTGCCATGGTGGTTGCTTTCTCCTGCAGCTCCAGGAGACGGCCGTCAGAGCCCACGGTTGGGAGGGGCGTGACTGTGCATGCCACCCCTGGAGCCCTTGTGTTGGGCTTCCAGCCATGGGGCACTAGAGAGCCCTTCCCCTGGCGACCCTGCCGGCAAAGGGGCCTACTCCATGTCCCAAAGGTCCCGCTGTGGAGCATCTCGAATGGGAACTAGAAATCGCACACCGGAGCAAGCGTTTGGTGGCCAAGCGAATTGAAAACAAAAGCAGACTTATCGTTGAAATGTGAGTTAATGTCTAAGTGAGAAACACCGAAGAACTAGCTGAAAACCTCCCCTTTGAAAGTGAGGGGGGGAGGGAACTCTCCCCCGCTAAGAAAAACGAAGCTAACTTTGAGCTACTACAAAAAGGGGGGTGGGCTAATGAAGCAAGACAGATTGAAATAAAGAGAATTTAAGAACTTACCAGGCGGATTTAAGAGTATCAGAGACTGCGATAACTTATATAAAAAGTAAACAATTCCCAAACATGGCGCCCACGAGGAAGGATGAGAAAGACAAGCAAGTGAAACCTAAGCTTCTTGCTGGAACTGCCAGCCCAGCGAGTTCTGCAAAAGGTGCTGCAAAAGGTGCTAACTGAAGCACTGTGCCCTCTGCTGGAATAAGTTACGGCATTGCACCATAAGTTTGATGCACAGCAGACTCAATTAACTGAGATAGTAAAAAACCCAGAAAAACTGAGCAAGAGCTGAAAGAAGTGGATGCCAACACCAAGAAGCTCAAAAAACAACTGCAGGTGATGGAGAAAAAGAGAATGATGGAGGAGTCTCATTTGTTACAGCTACGAATGGAAAGAGCAAGCTATGTTCTAAGATTTCAAGGTGTTCCAGAAGAGAAGGGAGAGAATCTGAAACAGACTATGTACGAGGCTTTAGGCCCTGTGGCAGATATAAAAATGGATGTATTACAAAGCGAAATTGATACGATCTATGGGTCGTGTTCAGAATTTACAAGAAAGAATAATCTGAGAGGGGAAGTTATGGTAAGATTCTCCAGAAGACAAGTGAGAGATCAAATTCTCAAAGCGACAAATGGAACTACCCTGAAAATCAAGGACAAAGAAATAAAAGTGTTGAAGGACATTCCGTTTGAAATAAGAAGGAAAAGAAGAAAATATAGAGACTTGGTTTTATTCCTACAGAAGAACAACATTCTCTACAGATGGATTGTACCCAAAGGCACAATCTTCAGATTTATGGACAAGAAAGGAAAAATTGACTCTGTTGAAAAGGCACGTGAATTTCTGCATCAACATAGTCGTCCAGCAGGAGGAGAAGAGGAGGAAGAAGAAGACAGCACCAAAGAAAGTGAAGAAGAAGGAGCAGTGGCATTTTCAGACGAGAACTCAGAATCTAAACTGGGAGTGGCAGCCCCAAAGACAAGCTACCACTTGAGAAAGAAAAAGTATAAAAGATGAGATGTTATTGCACTTTGAAATCTCTTACAATGTTTTGTTATATTTTGTTATAATTATTATGGTGGTGTTTAAATTTTTACTTCAGTTTAAATAGATTATTAGATGACCACATTCAATGAACTTAAACTGAACATTGAGTTTAAAGCGAACTTTTTAAGCAGTATGTATGACCACCATCTCTTGGGTTTTTAGTGGGTTTTCTTTACTTTCTCCTATACTTTGTAGACCCCCTCCCAAATTTCGTTGTCGGTTATAGAAAATGCAATAAAGAATCCCCTACGGGAGGCATAAAAAACCACACCATTGGCTGCTATGCACCCAGAAAGCCCTGAGCCCCTCTGCCTTATCAGGTGATGAGATCACCGCTGCCAACACCACCTCCAAGGTCCCGCCACCTCTCCGAAGCCTCTGACTCAGCCGCTGCACTGGCCTGCCACCTCCACCCAATCTCCTCACCACCGGATCAACCGGCCCAAAGGCTGAAGAGGGACGCTGCCTGTTGCCTTGACTAGTGGGTCGGCCGTTAGGTAAGTGACCAAGCCCCTGTGCAAGCAAAGCCCCCCAACGAGGCCGAGGCAGAGCGCAGCAAGGCAGCTCCTACCCAGGCAGAAGAAAAGGCGGCAACTGAAGAGGGGAGGGAGTGGAGCTGGTGATTAAAGTGCCAACTCCACCCCCTTGAAGTCTGGATGCTGTGACTCAGCATCCCCGCCCATCTCCACCTTCAAGGGGGGCAAAGGCGGCCCCCGGCAGTACAGCTGTTGGCCTTCTGCTGGGTGGGGCCGGATAATGTTGAACAACATGGGTATTTAATTCATTTATTTAAAATGTTTTAAATAAGTCATTTTAAATAAATAAATTAATTAAATCTCTCCGTTTGTCACATAATGGTCACCCAATGCTTCAGTTCACAAATCATGTGCAATCAACATGACTGAACACTGAATGAGTTAACACATATTCTCAGCTTCACTGAAAAAAACCAACACTGTATGCACATGCTCATTCTGTTTCCCTGTGGCTTCACTTCCACCCTCCCACAACCATCTCCTCTCCCCATCTGCCATTGTTGATATTTTTAAAGTAAATATAAATAATTTCACACCGAATAACTTATTGGATATGTACATTGGGACAAAGTTTTGCCACAACTACTGAAAACCATTTTCTTCCCAAAGAGGTGAGGGGGGACAAAAAAAAAACAACCCTTACAAAACAGGTTATCTTTCAATTAAGGATGAGCTTTCCACAGCCAGGAATCTTTACTCTTTCAGAGGTTGGTTCTATATTTTCTGAAGATGGGCAGTACTGTGACTATGGAAATTGTGGTCTATTTCATTTCAGGTTCCTAGGCTTGGCACTGGGCTCTTCCAAACTAATAAACTGTTCATTGGGTTATTGAAGATGAAAATGACCAAGGGTTTTTAGAGGTCTGCTGCTTTTCAGTAATTATTCCTAGGTTTTAAATTACATCAGATTACTGTGAGGAGTGTGTGTTGCTTCTGCTACGCATTCTTTAGATTCTGCTATAGTCAATCAAATGACTGCCACAATTACCCTAACTGTATTATTACACAAAAATATAATTATTGAGTCTAAAGAAATAATTTATGATTATCCAAGGCAATTAGTCACATTTGAAATGTTTAGGAACTGTTATGCCTGATATATCAACAGTAATGTTGTTGGTCCTCAAAAAGCATATTAGACAAATTATACACTCATAGGGGCTGAACTGGAGGTAACTAACCAGGAAAGAGGTCTTAGGTAGCTCAATAAAGGTATAGCAAAATATCTCTACAAAAAATAATCTCATTGTCCCCATATGATGGAATGAAGACATGAGACTTGGAGCATTGTAAAATCAACTTTAACAGGTATTCTATAGAAACACAATCACTCCTGAATGAACCTCAGCAATTTACAGATTTTTACCACTGAGATAAAGAGTGTGTGTTGGTGTCTAGTCCTCCATCCAATAACTGTTAAAAAAGCACTTTAGGAAGGTTGGGTTTTAAAGGCTTTTATGTAGGCCAAAGGGGTTAAGATCTGGTATACTACTTCAGCAAGGCTATTCCACAAATGGGGGTAGATAGAGAAAAGCAGTAGAGTTCATGCTTTCCTGCCCTAAGAGAATTCCTCACCAATTACTTTCAGGCCAGTCAGCAATAAAGAGTTTATTGATGGAAACCGCTCCTCAACCTGCAGGTGTCTCAAGCTTACCAACTGAACCTCGATTTCTTCCATATAAGCCATACTTCATGTACACAATGACACCTAGTTTGAGCTACACTGGCCGAATTTATAAGCTGTCCAATCAGATACTTGCCTCTAAGACAAAGTAGAGCAGGCAAACAAGAAAGTCATCCCTGTGCTAAGTATGTTGACCACCGAAAAATATTCCTGCTCACCATTCAGAAACAAGCCAATCCTGAATTGTGTTATCTTAAGGAGGCAGGTGTGATTGATACACTGGTGAAAGCTTCCAGGGACCTCATTCGCAGGGTACTACCCACCTCCTTTGAATGGCTGAGAGCCCAATGTTGGCTTCCAGCCAGCCCTACATTTGTAATGGCATATACAAAGTACAGTTCACACTGTCTCAAAAAGGATATAGAGCTGGAAAAGCTGCTGAAAATATCTGAAAAATAGTAAAGAGAGCAAATCACTTTTTAAACAGCAGGTTAAAACAGCTGTAACTAGACTTCCGGTTTTCGGTGACTCGCAAACGAACACACTCCATTGAGCTCCGATGGGTGAGATTTGGATTGAGGTGGCAGGGAGGGGGTTCAGAAGCCTTCGAGCCCCCCCTGAAGCTCTTGTTGGGAGCTTCTAGCCTGGAGCACTGGAGGAGCCGCTCCCAAAGCTGCAGCTGAAGGATTGAGGCTCTTTTTAGCTCCTTAAGGTCCTGTCACCCCGAGGCCAGCAATGGCGACCAGAGACATTACTGGACCAGAGCACGCAAGAACTTAAGCAAAAGGACTCTCCCTACGGAATGACACCCAATGAAAAAAATAGTGAGTGAACAAGTTTCAAAAGAAAGACAAAAGTAAAGAGGGTGGAGGAACTGACAGTGAGACAGCAAAGCCCCATAGAGAAAGGGGGGGGAACTCTCCGGAGGAAGAACCCTACCCTACAGCGCAGAAAGCAGCTAAACGGGAAGCAAGCCAACAATAAGCTGTTAGAAACCCACTCAACCCAAGCAGATTGCAGCGGGGCTCATTATTCAGTCCAGAGAAAAACCTTAGAACTTTTAAGAACTTTTACCTTAATGTAGACAATGTCGCAGCAAGGAGGAAAATGGCGTCCAGAGGCAGAGGCACCACAGGAAGCGCCATCACAGCATCACCAGTCACAAGACTGGAAGCTACCACTGATTTAGCTGGTACGATTTCTGAAGTCTTGCACCCCTGCTGGATCAGCTGACGAATCTCAATACAGAACTTTACAGAACTTATTCAGAGTTTGTGAAAAAAAATAATCTTCCAGGGGAAATATTTGTTAAATTTGCAAAAATATATTTGTTAAATTTGCAACAAGAGACTCGATATTTAAAGTTTCTACTGCCACAACATTAAAAATCCAAGAGGAAGAGATAAAAATACTGAAAGATGTTCCATTTGAAATACGTAAGAAGAGGAAGCAATACAGAAACATCACAACATTCCTTCAAAAGAACAATGTCCAATACCGATGGATTTTACCAAAAGGTCTTATATTCAACTACAAAGAGAAGATGGAAAAGATTGACTCTCTCTCTAAAGCAGAAGCATTCCTGAAGCAGCATCAAACTACGACAAAAAAAGAAAAGAAAAGCAGAGGACAGAAGAAAACAGCGATCATCAGGCGTCAGCCACTGACAGCTCCTCATCTACTACGGTGTCTCTGGGTGAAATCTTTGACTCTGACTTTGATCCTGATTTGGGAGCTGCTGCACCCAGATCTTATTAGGTTAAAATCCCTTGGCAAAAAAAGAAGTGCAAAGACAAGAAGACATCCAAATGAAGATCTGAGATTTTTCCATGTTAGAATTTAAAGAATTGATATTATTGCCCATATGCGATGCTAAAATTAAGAATTTTTTGTTCTTTCTATTTGAATACTTATTACTTAGAAAAAATAAATGGTATATTGCAAACATGAACAAGTAGGGAAATATCCAAAATGCAAGATAAATCATTACTGTACCTTGCTACTCTGAATTTGTAGTGTGTAGGTTTTTTGTTTATATTGAAAAGCAATAAAAATCCTAATAAAGAAAAAACAACAGCTGTAACTACTGACTCGAACAGCCATGATGAAGATCATCCTGTAAGTGCATGGAATCTCAATTTGCTCTGGAGCCATGTGGGAAGGGAGAGGGGATTTAACCTTCAGTTTCCACTTGGTTTTGCTATTTGTAACTGTGTTCCTTCTCTGCTTTGTTGTTCACATTTTGAAGGAAGACATGTGTGTTAAAAGACATACTATTTTAATATATATATATTAGTAACCAGGGGTCTTTTGGTAGAAAAAGAGGAGCAGGAGCTCATTAGCATAACTGATTTGCATATGTCACACTCCCTGGTATCACCGGAAGCTACCCTACAACAAGCATGAAAATACAGATCAAGTTAGCATTGCTATTTATTTTTGTGATAGTTGCTATACAAAGTCTTCTGGATTCAGCTTTTTAAAGTCCAGTTTTCTTAGAAGGGCAAATTTGCTATATATGAGTGGGGTTGGTTTGTTTTGTAAAAGGAAGTTACATTCTTCTCACACCAATGTACCTGTATAGTTACATGAAAAATAAATTATTGCAAAAACCCTGTCCAAATAAATGGTCTACTTGTATGAACAGTGTGACATTAGAGAATGGGACTTGTGCAAGATTGCACCCTTTTTATATGCTCAGCAAAAACTTTTAATAATGGAAGAAAAGCCACAATCTCATGCAAGTTTCTCTTTCAGTCACTTGCAAACACTCCAGCAAGTGGTACACATTCTGCATGCTCCATGTTTCACAGGACTAGCAGATCTACTACCTGGAAAAGACATTCTATCTTCTCTAGTAAATTATGAATAACCTGACCCCTTGAAAGAGAGGTGTGCCTAAACAGATTTACACACTTTAAAATAACATTAAATAAATAACCAAGTTGCCTTCTTCAAGTGAACACACACACAAGGAAAAATCTTATGTTCAACTTGAGATGGGGTCAAAAAAGAGCTAGAAATGTTGTAGTTCTGTTGTAGTTTTTGTGTATCCTGACTGCTTTCAACCTCCAGTAAAGATGTATAAAAACTAAAATAGTCTTTGTAATGGATATATATGAAGTCGTTTTAAAATGAAAGAAGGTGACAAACAGTCAAAGGGACATTTACAAAGTTGGTACAGTTTTCTTTATATTATCACCACTCTTTCTATATCATTATTTGATAAAGAGCAAAAGAAAATAACAATCACAAAGTGTGATGATGCAAACTGCTTTCAGATGAAGACGTATTACTGTTTAAAGCAGTACTAGAAATCATGTGTGAAAAAGGCAAATGTCTTCCATAGTTCATCACACCTATAAAATTCAGGACCTTTTGGACCAATTACAGAGATATAGCAGCTATTTCATAAAAGTCATACTTTAAATGGCCAAAGTAAATATATATAGTTATACCAGGTTTCCTGTATAGATCATTGTTTGTTTATTTGTTTGTTTTGTTTGCTTGAACAACTTGTATCTCTCCCCACAGTCCAAAGGCTCTTGGGGCAGCATAATAAAATATAAAACATACTACAACCCCACTTAAAAAACTATTTAGAACAAGAGAAATAGAGGGGCAGAGAGAGAGAGAGACAGAGAGAGAGAGAGAAGGACACAAACAGACACACAGAGAGAGGGAAAGACACATACACAGAGACACACAAACACAAAGAGTGGCGGAGAGAGAAACAGGGACACACACACAGAGAAGGGGCAGAGAGAGAGAGAGAAACAGACACACACACAGGGGAAGACACACACACAGAAAGTGGTAGAGAGAGGAACAGAGGGACAGAGAGAGAGAGAGAGAGAGAGAGAAACAGATGCACACAGAGAAGGGGCAGAGAGAGAGAGAGAAACAGACACACACACACAGGGGCAGACACACACGAACACACACACAGAGTGGCACAGAGAAGAACAGAGGGGCAGAGAGAGGGGGGGGAGAGAACCCACAGAGGAGCACGTGCACACACACATGGGGAATGGTGTAGGGCGCCTCTGCAAGCCTTTCCCTGCCTGTCTGCATCGGCGGACGAGCAGAGATGTGCGGGGGGTGCTTTGGATCTTTCCCTGCCCGTCTGCATCAGTGGACGAGCAGAGAAAGGCGGGGGGAGGGGCACTCCGGTGAAGAAACCAGGGATGGGGCGAGAGGAGGCAGCTTACCTTTCTTCTGCCTCCTCATGCCGACTGAGGGCTGCAGAGGGTGGGGCTTGGTCATTTGCCCGCCCCCTGGGCACCTCACAAGTCCCCAGTGGCCAGCACTGTTAGATCGCGCTAACCAAGGACTCGTAGAGTGATTCAGCAAGTGATTCAGCTTTATTAGAAGTAACGAACAAGCACTAACTCAGTAAGAAACCAGAACAGAAAACAGTGGGAGCTTATGCTCCTTTTAAACATAACCGGGCTAATGTAGCCACGCCTATTTACAAATAACAACCAATGAGATTGCTAGAATAAAGACCAATGGGAGTCTTTCCCTCCTAGGGAATGGTACCGTTCTGATTGGTCGCTGTTACGAAGCGACCAATAGGAAGTTCGCTCAGAGGAGCCCTGGTCTGGCTCGAAGCTTAACACGGGAGTCCTATGAGGTGATTCATGTAATCATTTCAATACATTACAATTCCTCCCCCCTAAGTTAAGCCATCATCCCAATTGTTTTATTATTTACAAACATGCAATCAACCTTTGTACATCAGTTATTCCAACAGTATTTACACTCATAGTCCTTCAGATAAGTCGGCATTTGCCGCGAACGCTGGGACCTGCGGAGCGGTGCAGGCACCACGGGCAGACAAGGTTGTGGGTCAGAGTGGGGTTCACTACAGCCTGGATCAGGCACAGACTCGACTGGGATTTCAGCCCCGCACACAGGGTTCTGCCCTGACTCGGGGACAGTACCGGGCCTTTCGGTACTCACCGCCTGCTCTGGGGGTGTCCACTCGACATCAGGGGATTCAGCCGTCGGAGAGTCAGCGCTGTCCCTAGCCCAACGTCTCCTTAACTGATCTATGTGGCGCCGCCATATTCGACCGTCAGCTAACTGCACCACATACATTCGAGTACCCACAGAGTCGGATATAACCCCAGGAAGCCACAAGTGCCCGTTTGCATAATTTCGTGCGAAAACCTTGTCCCCTTTTTCAAACATGCGCACCTTCGGTTGCGCAGTGGTACGCTCGGACTGATCTTCTGTGAGGTCTGGGTGCATTCGGTTCAAACGGGTCGTGAGTCTCCGCCCCATTAACAATTCGGCCGGACTACGGCCTGTAGCACTACAGGGGGTGGTGTGCTGCAGCAAAAGAAAGGAGCCCAGCCTCTGGCTCCAGTCCCCTTCGTCCATTTTACCCAGGGCCTCTTTGGCCGTCCTGACCATCCGTTCGGCTTGGCCATTAGATGCCGGATGGAAAGGGGCCGAAGTCATTTGGCGTATGCCATTACTCGTGAGGAAGAGCCTAAATTCCTCAGACACAAATTGAGGCCCGTTGTCACTGACGATGACGTCAGGCAACCCGTGGGTGGCAAAAAGTCGGCGGAGCGCATGGATCACAGCAAGTGATGTGGTCGATTTCATATGCACGACCTCCAGCCATTTGGACATAGCGTCCACCACAATTAGGAACATTTGCCCTTGGAGAGGGCCAGCAAAATCTATATGCAATCTGGCCCAGGGTTTACCAGATGACTCCCAGCCTTGGGGTGTAGCTTGTGGGGGATCGGGTCTGACTTGCTGGCATTTGGGACACCCTCGTACCCATTCTTCGATCTCTTTGTCCAGCCCCGGCCACCAGACATACCCTCTGGCCAACGCTTTGGTGTGTACCATACCGGGGTGACCCTCGTGCAGCGACTCTAACACTCTCGTCCTGAGTTTGTCAGGAACCACCACCCTGTTCCCCCATAATACACAGCCCTTAGAAATGGATAGTTCATTTTGACGGCTTTTGTAAGGGCCGAACTCCGGTTCAACGCTTCCAACCGGCCACCCCCTCCAAACCCAGTTTAATACTCGGGACAGCACGCTATCCTTGGCCGTGTGTGCTGCAATGTCCCTGGATGATACCGGGGGTCGAGGAAGCTCCTCAATTGCCAAGACCTCACAGGCGGGGGCAGGGTCTGCGCCAATGTCCGGCACCGGGCACCGGCTGAGGGCATCCGCATGCCCAATCGCTTTCCCAGGCCGGTGCTCTAAGTCAAAATCATAAGCCTGCAAAAATATCGCCCATCTAAGCATGCGTGGGGACATGATGTTTGGCAATTGCTTATCGGGCGCAAAAATCCCCAGTAGCGGCTTGTGGTCAGTGACCAGCAAAAATCGTCTGCCAAAAATAAAATCATGGAACTTTTTGACAGCCGCTACCAACGCCAGACCCTCCTTGTCTATCTGGGCATAGTTCCGCTCTGCCGCAGATAGTGATCTAGAATAAAAAGCGATAGGCGCTTCGCTCCCATCAGGCATCAGATGGCTTAAAACTGCGCCTACTCCAAACGGTGAAGCGTCAGCAGCTAACACCAGGAGCTTGTGTTCATCATAATGCGTGAGTACGGCATTAGATGTCAGCAGCTCCTTGACTCCCACAAAAGCCTTTTCCTCGGCCTGCCCCCACTTCCATTTTGCCTCCTTGTGCAAAAGCGCGTGCAAAGGGGCCGCCACTGATGCCTTATGCGGTAAAAACGCATGATAAAAATTCAGGAGTCCTAAAAAGGATTGGAGCTCCTTCTTACTCACCGGCCTGGGGGCGTTTTGGATTGCAGATACCTTCTCATCCGTGGGGTGGACTCCCTCTGCGTCAATGCGAAACCCCAGGAAGTCCACACTTTCCACCCCGAGCGTGCATTTTGAGCGCTTAACTCTGAGGCCGGCATTTTGAAAACGCCTGAGGACCTCTTTAACCCGGTCCAGTAGTTCCTGTTCAGACCCGCCCGCAATCAGCACGTCGTCAAAATAGGGCACTGTGCCAGGTACCCCCCTTAGTAGACGTTCCATGAGGCCCTGAAAAATCCCAGGTGCTACGTTGACCCCGAATTGCAGCCTGTTCACTTTAAAAGCCCCTTGGTGGGTTACAATTGTTTGGGCCTCGGCAGCCTCCGGGGTGACAGGCAACTGCTGGTATGCCTGGGCCAGGTCAAATTTGGCGAAAATCTTGCCACCCCCCAGGGAAGCCAAAATGTGGCTTATTACCGGGACCGGGTACGAATGTTGCTGCAGCGCCTTGTTAATCGTACATTTGTAATCGGCGCATAGTCGTATGGACCCATCTGATTTGACAGGGGTTACGATCGGGGTCTCCCATTTGCTGTATGGTACTGGCTCTAAAACCCCTTGCTCAACTAGTTTGTCAATCTCTTTTTCCACCTTATGTTTGAGAGACACAGGTACTTTCCGATACTTCAACCTAATAGGTTTGACTGACGGATCTAAGTCAAACGCAACCGGGGGGCCCTTGTACCTTCCCAACCCTTCGGCAAATACATCAGGGAACAGGTCGTACAGCATGCCCCATTTATTTTCAGACATCCTGTTAATCCCAGAAATACCGATGCCCAATGGCTCAAACCAATCTAACCCTAGCAGGTTAACCCGGTCTCCCTCTGCAATCAGGAATGACAGTTTAACACATTTCCCCTTATACTCAACAGTAACAGAGTCCCGTCCGGCCAAGGGAATTCGGTTGCCCTGGAAGTCGGACACTCTGGTTCCCGCAGGCTGGAGCCGCCGCCGGCTTCGGTTCGGGAACAACTGGCGCCAGGACGCGGCAGAAATCACCGTCACGGACGATCCTGAGTCCACCTCCATTGTACAGGGTCGGCCGTCGAGGAGTGGAGTCACGGTGATCTTGCCCTGGCTGCTGGTGCGATTTACGGCCGATGCGCTCGACAAGGTCGCCGTCAACTGGCAGCTTGCTTCCGATGCTGAGGAACGGGTCTTGCCTTGGGTGCTGACTGGAGTGCCCCTCTGCGCTGACCGGTTGTTAGTTGAGGGATCCTTCTTCGCTGATCTGCAGACTCTGGCCAGATGACCACGCCGCCCACACGCTCTGCAGTCGACATCACGAGCCCAACAGGAGCCGCGCTGGTGCTTCCCGCCACAACCGGAGCAAGGCTTGACGTTGGTAGTCTTCGCTGGGGTCCGCTTGCCTCGAACCGCGTTGACGTCATCATCCGCGTCTTCGCCCTCGCTGTCTCGTTGAGCGTGTATACTGGGCTCTGCCACCCGCTGGCGGACCTCCTTCGTGGACTTCTCCGCTGCTTCCGCGGCCACGGCCTCTTCGTAGGCCACTGCCCAGGTCAGGGTGGTGCGGGCGAACAGCCTCTGTTGCAGCCTTTCATCTTTGAGACCGCAGACGAGACGGTCTCTGAGGGCTTCCTCCACGTTGTGGAAATTACATGGCCGTGCGGCTTTGCGAAGGGCCGCCACGAAATCTGCGATGGTCTCGCCTCCGGCCTGGTTCCGCTTGTAAAAAGCGTGCCGGCAGGCGATCTCCGACGGTTGTGGAGAATAGTGAGCCTTAAGCTTCTCCGTGATGTCAGCGTAGGTGACAGTCTTTATATCAGTTGGGGCCACCAACGACCTGGCTATGTCGAAGGTTCCCTTCCCGCAGGAACTCAGGAGGCACGCCCGCTTCTTGGTCGCGTCGGTAATGTCGTGCGTTTCCAGATGGAACTCGAACCTGGACAGGTAGGAGTCCCAGTCTTCTGAGGAGGGTTCGAAGCACTCGAACTTCTGGCTTCCAGCCATCGTGGGAGACTTGGGCACCGGAGCTGGTGGCGCCTCCACTGGATCGGCTGCTGTGCTCTGCCCGCTTTCTTCCGAGTCCGAAGTGTGGATGTCCGCAGGGCTGCCTACCTGCTCTAACATCCCATCCTCGTCGCCAATTGTTAGATCGCGCTAACCAAGGACTCGTAGAGTGATTCAGCAAGTGATTCAGCTTTATTAGAAGTAACGAACAAGCACTAACTCAGTAAGAAACCAGAACAGAAAACAGTGGGAGCTTATGCTCCTTTTAAACATAACCGGGCTAATGTAGCCACGCCTATTTACAATTAACAACCAATGAGATTGCTTAGTTAAGGACCAATGGGAGTCTTTCCCGCCTAGGGAATGGTATCGTTCTGATTGGTCGCTGTTACGAAGCGACCAATAGGAAGTTCGCTCAGAGGAGCCCTGGTCTGGCTCGAAGCTTAACACGGGAGTCCTATGAGGTGGAAGCTTAACATAGGAGTCCTATGAGGTGATTCATGTAATCGTTTCAATACATTACAAGCACCACACAGTGAGGCCACAGTTTCCCTAGGTATGGGCTGCAGAGGTGGGGAGGTGAAAGTGAAAGCTGAAGACAGGGGCTGATAAAGGTAGGCTGGCTGTTGGGTGGGAAGGAGACAGGGTTCCCAACTCCAGGTTGGGAAATACCTGGAGATTGGGGTGTGGGCTGGAGCCTGGGGGTGGTGGGGTCTGAGTAGGGGAGGAACCATATAATGTCATAGAGCCGACCCTCCAAAGCAGCCATTTTCTTCAGGTGGGGCTGGAGATCATCCAGAATTACAACTACTCTCCAGATGACAGTTCCCCTGAAGAAAATGGCTGCTTTGAAGGCTGGACACTTATACTCTGTTGAGGTCACTTTCCCTCCCCAAACCTCCCCCTCCCCAGGCTTCCCCCTCCCCAAATCTCCAGGAATTTCCTAATCTGGTGCTGACAACCCTAAAGGGGGACTGATCTCTGTAGTTGGGAGATCTGTTGTGAGGAGGAAATGAGATGTCTCCTGCAAGTCCTTGTGGGTTCCCATTTGTTAACTATAATAGTTTAATAGAATTTCCAAGTCCAGTGCTAATTTAATATATAAATTACGGTATAATTAAAAATACAAGGAACAAAACTCAATAAAAATATTTTTTAAAAAAGTAAAACTGAAAAGAAAAGAAAACTAAAACCAAGAACATTTCTTTGCACTCCCCTAAAGTTAAATGTTCCAGATTGAGTTAATTGAGGTGAAACATCAATGCACCAGAACCACAGTTCTTCCTACTACACTGCATTGCTGTTTCTTTGTTAAAGGGTATATCATGGTAACCAGATTGCATTGCTAGGCTGTAGAATTCTTTGGCTTTCTCTCTGCTCCCCACCAAAGTTGCCATTTATAAGCATTTGCCCTTTGGCACTTACAAAGCCTTCTTTTCCTGAAAGTCCCCATTCAGTCCTTCCACTGGCCCTTTGCCAGCACCAGGATTATTCTTCTCCTTTAAATGCTTCCGCTGGTAGAGTAGCATGTGAGTAATTGGTAACAGATCTGAATTTAACTTTACATGTCAATGAGCTAGGGCATATCTGTCTCCCTGATCCATTAGGTACCAGAGCACAGAGCACTGTTGCAGACACGCTCGGTTGATGTCTTCCCCCCATTCTGCTAATACTCTGCTTTTAACTGACATCAGCATCGTGGGGTAGAATTATTTCCAGCCTCATTTAAAACAGTTTCACATTTGAGTAGACTTAAAATGATGGGCTCTTGTAATTTGTTGAAGCATAGGTTTGCATCTGCATAAATTAACCTGGCCACCAGCCAATTTTCTGGAAAGCTGTTCTTGTTCAGCTATCACAAGTGCATGTGTTTGTCCCTAGTATGAAGAAGCTCATGATGGGCATCCTATTGAACTTCAGAAAGTATATGTGACCAAGCATGTGGGATGAACATAGCAACATTAACCTATTATTGAACTGAAATTTACCACAGTGCTCAATAGACCCAAAAAAAAAGGGCGGGGGAGGCTTTAGAACTCTTTTCTCACTCTCAGACTTATCCTGAAGCCGTGCAGTGTTCATTACTGCTTCCTTTCTCTTCAAGTGCATCTTTTTTGCACCCCCACTCATTTTCTTTCTTCCTCAGTCATTTCATTGTCTTCCCCTTTTACAGCTTGTACAGTATTGCTCTGAGGTTAGAAACGGCCTCATTTCTTCTGAACCTTGTAATTTCCGAGCTCCATCTCCCAATGCATATATATCAAAATAAAACCTCAGAAAATAGCATCATTACAAAACCACTAAAGAAAATTTGCAAGAATTCCCTGCTTCCTATTAATCTATAACTTTAAAGAAAGACCCGTGGAACAGTCCCTTTTTATTTTTGAGGGAGACCTGCAAAGTTGAAAAGCTTGCAAATAGGAAAAAAAACCTGAAATTTTGTATGGAAAAATTATTAAACTTCTTTCAGGGGACAGAAAGGGGATTATATTTAAACTAGAAGTAAGTCCTGTTGTGGGAAGAAATACAATGAGCTCTAGAAGGAAGCTCCAGGTGAGTGTCCTGGCTGTGGCTGGTTGGGCGGCAGAGGGAAGGGGAAAATAGAGGGAGGCAAGCCATGTTTATTTCCTTCTGCTTAGCTATAAGGCAGGGCTGTCTCAAGTCATTTTGCTGCCCCAAGTGGGTAGTATCGGTAAAAGGTATGGTTCCCTCCACCCGTAACTTATGTTGATTTGCGGTTATGCAGTGGCAGCTAAGGTAGAAAACCACCTCCTCCTATGCTATGTCTTCTGGGTTCCAAGGGTCTGGAAAGCAGTTCCATAGCCAGTTACAGGATTGCCAACTCTGGGTTGGGAAATAACTGTAGATTTGAGGGGCAGAGCCTGGGGAGGGCAGGGTTTGGGGTGCGGAGGGACCTCAGCAAGGTATAATGCCATAGAGTCCATTGCCCAAAGCAGCCATTTTCTCCAGGAGAATTGATCTTGGAGAACTCCAGGTGCTGCCTAGAGGCTGGCAATACTAAGGGGAGGGCCAGACCTGTATATCTGAGGGGTAGAGCTTGAGGAGGGCAGGGTTTGGGGTGTGGAGAGACTTCAGCAGGGTATAATGCCATAGAGTCCACTGCCCAAAGCAGCTATTGTAATAGCTGGGAAATTTTCTGTAGGGGAAATGATGTGCTGTGGCTGGGGAACACGGTGATTTCTGGGAGATCTCCAGGCCCCACAGGGAGATCGGCAACTCCAGTGACCATTTATGGGAAGGTTGGGATATGTATTTTGGCAACTCCAGTGACCATTTAAGGGATGATTGGGATATGTATTTTACCTCAGGACACATTCAATGACGCCCAACAGCAACAATAAACTATTTAGAATGTTAGAGGCAAAGGCCAATCAGGCCACATATGCAAATGACTTATGTGTTCTGACTGGCTATTGGGGGGAGAGGAACAACAAACTGTTTATAATATTGCAGGCGAGACTCAGGCAATGCAGCCAATGGATAGGTACAGCTTCTGAGTGACAGATCAGGGATCTAACTGATTTGGGAGTGTGTGGAACATTCGGGAGAGTCTACAACCAAAACAGAATTATTATATAGAGAGATAGCATTTGTGAGTATAAGCTTGCTTATTAATTTTAGCAATGATAAATGCCCCATCTAGTGGCCTTACAAATCTCTAGTGAAAACTAGCACAGGTAGGATTGTGTTACCACTATCAATAAATGAATGCTTTGTTTACAGACACACAGATACACACACACACAAGGTACAGGCAGAAGCAAGCAGCTTTCCTTAAAAATTATCTAGAACTTTAAGCAATGATTATTGCCTCATAAGGCATCTAAGATCATTTATTCTCTGTGCTAGATAATACAGTTATTCAGATAGCTCTTTGTTGCCATGGCAATATGTCATAAATATCAACTACCAAAAATAGCTGCAGATCACAAGGTAATAGTGAATCTTTTCATTTTTTTTTCTTTTTGCCTTCCAAAATGAATAAATCAATCTCAGCTTTGTAAACAGTCTTATGAAGGCAACATTTATGGGATCCTCCCCCACAGGGTAAAATATTTACTAAAGTTTATACAATCTCTAATTGGAGTGCATTAAACTTTGCACAAGATGCCATCCTTACCAGCTGTTTTTTAAAAGCTAATTTCTCTTTCAAATCTAGCAAGCCCACGATGCTAGGACTACACAAGGTGTGACATGTCTATGAATCTCCTCATGAATCCTGTTGCGGATTGCAATGTGATACCCAGCATGGCTTCAAACAGAAAATCTCATGAAAAAAACAGGATAGGGGGGAGAATGTGACCATTTAAAGTAAATAAGGGGGAAGAAAATGTCTTTAAATGCTAGGAAAGTAGCTACTGGATTGTCTACCTTGCCACAGCCTCAGTGTCTTCTAATCATGAGTAAGGTTTCCCTCTCTTCAGCAATAGAACCGAGAGCTATTTCTGTTGCAGGAGTCTGAGTGAGACCTGACAAGTCATGCTTAAAATACTGTCATATCATGACAGGAAAATCAGAGGTAGCAGCCAATGATCATCTAGGGAGGCATATGTATGTTAAAAACTCCAAGCAATAACCATTGGAACCTCTCACATAAAATTCCTTCTTTTCCAGTGGAAAGGTAAACATGTTATCTGTATTTTTTTTCCCCATTCCATCCCCTCCCTTTCCTCTTCAGCACCATCTCTTTTGTGTGTGCCAAATCAAAGAGCATATGTTGTTCTGTATTCACTGGAAATCGTTTTATCTTGTGATTACAAAACAGTGTGACTGAGGGTTTATCATTTAAGTTCAGCTTTGATACATATTCATGACAAGGAGGCATGGCTTATCAGAAACTAGTGCTGGGTTCTGTGAGGTAATGTGGTCTAAAATTTCCAGTGCTATTAATATTCTACTGAAGCTCTACATACTTAACACTGCAGATTCTACAGTTAACAATACCAAAGACATACACTGGCTTTAGTGTTCAGAAGTGAACAAAAGTTTGGGGTGCTACAGATGACCCTTCTTGGATGATCTATATACTAATACTGAACTGGCCCCGTGCGTGCGTATATCTAAATCTGCGCTCCGGGGCCACCTGGGGGGCAGGGAGAGGTTTGTGCACGGGTGGGGCGGTCCCCACGTGTGCACAAAAATCGAAAAAAACCCAAAAATATCGGGGCGATATTTAAATCCCCCCAAACTGACAGAGCGTTTCCTGCGCATGCCGCCTCGGAGCCAGCCGGCCGGGGCAGGGGAGCAGCCGGCCTCGCTTGGGGGGGGAGCAGCCGGGCTCACCGCCACCGCTGCTTCGGAGCCAGCCAGCCGTCCGGGGCGAGGGCGGGTGCAGGTGGCCACGAGTCCCGGGCGGCTGCAAGCCGCTGGCCCTCGCTTGGGGGGGGGGAAGGGGGGGGGGGGGGTGGGGGGCACCCCCGCCCCACCCCCACGCGAGTTTCACGGGTCTTCTTTCTTGTTTAATCCTAAAGGTGAAGGGGGGCTCCCCCTCACCCTCCCCCCCATTCAGGAATCTATCATTGTATGCTTTTGTGCTTCATGGCCTCTTCCTCAACAATCTGAGGCAGCATTGTGAGGTTAAATTCTCTCTGCCAAGGACTCACTGAATAGACTTGGACAGGCCATTTTTTTTCTTGTTTCACTGCTGATCTGTAAAGCAGTACTAAAGCTGATTTATCTTGTGCAACTGTTGTAAGGAGAAACACAGTAAGATGTAAATAACATTTCATATCACTTTGTAGCTAGGTATTAGCTTATTTCGTAATCATAAGTGACATAAAGGCGATTTCTTACATATGCATTATTTAACCCTTCCAAGACACTGGGGGTATTTTGGTCTTCAGAAGTCATGGGGGGGGAATGGTTTACCCATCTAAAGCCTTTTGCAGACACCAAACTCCTGTTATTCTTTCTCCCCAATGAACTCCAGTGCCCTGGAGTCCCTTTCTTCCCTCCCCACTGCCTTTCTTTGTTAAATTTGAGCTTTATCAAAAGGGAAAAGGGGGTCATTCTGACCCCCAATAGACTTGGTTTGAAATTGAAAGTACAATGAATAATCATATTTGGAGTGACTAGTGACCCCAACAAATATTGAAGAATGATTTTAGCACTGTTCCCAAGTATAAATAGATGGACCAACACCTATTATCTCCATTTTATAGGAAGGTGGAGCAAACAGTGAAAACTAAAAATTCTCTCCATAATTTATATCTATAGACATTGGTTGGCTTTGAGTTTTACAATACTTTTGAAATTAGGGGTTGAAATGACCCCCAGGGAAACCAGTGTTTGCAACCTGAATTGTTGTGTTATAGGTAAAAGCTCTGTGTTTGTGCTCTGTCAAAGCTTACCTTATGTTTAAAGTCAGATAGGAAAGCTCAAATTGAACTGTATTGCAATTTTGGAAATGGGGTCATTTTTTAATTAATGATTTTATTTTTTATAAAGACAAACATCACACAGACAACACACACAAATACATAAAAGGGGGGGTCAGTTACATCAATTTACATGCTTAGTTACTTCATACCATATTTGTTTTCCATGTTCCACCTTATGTTCTTACAAAAATCTTTTGCATATTTTTGAATATGTTTTTGTATTCTATGAGAGGTTATATATCTGTATACTTTATCTATTATATTCTTCAGTCCATTTCAATATCTAAACCATGTAGTTTCATACATACACAATCATTTACATAGGTATTTAAATAGTAGGGGATTTCATTACCTCATCAAATTACCTATTTAATTTGTTTTCCAAATTTCACCTTCTATTCTTACAGTGATCTTTCACATAGGTTTCAAAAATAATTTTTATACTCTTGATATATTTTCCAAATGTTTCGTAATTTTAAACAGCTGTATTATAATTATAATATTCAGACTTTTATAAAATCTAGAGGGACAGTGTTTTCTCTCTTATCCAAAAATTTGATGCTTGTGTATTATCTCTTATACACAGAATTTTGGAGCTTTTCCATAGGTTTTCATCCTCTTCTTCATTCTCTGATTTTTCCTCTTAAGTCTTAATTTTTTTTTTAAAAAAGTTTTTATTACATTTTCACTACATACTACAAAGGGCAGGGAACGTGGAAAAGCTAACTATAAAATACAGATAAACAGGGATCTAATACGATAAAGAATTACTTTTTTCCCAAATTTTCCTTAGCTTTAACATTCTACATCATGAAGAGTGAGATTAGCTGATTCAGATATATTCCAGTACAAACAATATTAGCCAATAAAGTGTATTCTGGTATATTAAGCTGAATATTATTAAACTTTCAGGATTAATTCATTTTTAGTTCTTTTTCCCTTTAGGCTTATCTTTATCATAGTTCCATCTGACTTTAAGGAGTTTGGGGGCAGCTTCTCCCAAATCAGATTCAGAGGAGCTCCTGAGGAGCTGCCCGCGATAGAGCTGTTTCCTGATCCAGTTCCACTGTACTCCTCTTCTGCATTGTTGTCCTGAACTTTTCCTTCTTTCTCTGTTTTTTGATGCTGCTCCAAAAATGCTCGCGCTTTTATAACAGAGTCTATTTTTTTCCCATTGAAGTTGAAGATAAGACCCTCTGGCAAAATCCATCTGTAGGGAGTGGAATTTTTCTGTAGAAATGTTGTCAATTTTTTGTATTGTTGTCTCGTCTTTCTTATCTCAAATGGAATGTATTTTAAAATTCTTATTTCTTCACCTTTGATTTTTAGAGTAACCCCGTTAGTCGCTTTGAGTATAGCATCTCTAATAGATCTTTTGGAGAATTTCACAAATATTTCACCAGGTAGCTTATTTTTCTTGATATAGTCTGGATAAGTCCGGTAGACTAGATCCATTTCGCATTGTATAAGTTCCACTTTAAGGTCTACTACCGGTGCCAAGGTGTCACTTAAAATCTCCTTGAGGTTTTCCCCTTTTTGTTCTGGAATACCTCAAAATCTCAGGATAAATGATGAATTTTCCATTTGTAGTTGTAACAGCTGTTCTTTATGAGAGGCTTTCTCTTTTCCCACTGCCTCCAGCCTCTGTTTCAATGCTTTTGTCTTAGCATCGACTTTTGTCACTGACTTTGCTGTATTCTCTGTTTTTATACTGACTTCTTTTAGCTGTTTTTGGAGAGTCTCAAAGTTATTATTAAGATGAGTCATCTGGTCCAGTAGAGGGTGCAGTGCAGTGCATGCTTGGAAAGTCTATGGTTGCTTCCTGTTTGGAAGTCGACGCTGTTGAGCTGGCAGTTCCTGAAGGAGAAGGTCTTACTTTTGGCACAATTTTTTCAGTCTGATGCAGAATTGTTTACATTAAGAGAAAGTTACCTCTCATGCCCCAGGCTACAGGCCCCCTGCAAGGGCCCTGGGGGGACCAGAATCATCTGGTACCCCTCCCAGCCACTACAGTCATGGGTCGCGTTCATCGGAGCTCGATGAAATGTGCCCATCAGCAATTCATCAAAACTGGAAGCTCCATCTTAAAGTCTTAATGTTGTGCCTTTTCCTCTTGTAGATGAAACAAGTATTTTCTCGTGATAACCATCTGTAATCAATTTTAAGTAGTTTGAGGTTCCATATATTCTTCTTTTTCTCTCTCTTTGAATAAATATTTCATTTGCTGGTTCAATAATTCCATTTCTTGTCATTCTTTCATGGGGTCTCATGTTCAGTTCTTCAGTCAGTTTGTCTCTTTTTGGATATGTTTCGTAAGTCGTATCGATTGGATTATAGACTTCATCTGTATCTTCTGTATCAATATATTCCACAGAAGTAAATGTCATATCAATTTGATCTTCCTTCTGATTGGTGCTCTGCTGTAAGAGTAGATCAAACTTAGGTTGCAAATCCTTCATAGCTTTTTCCACAGCTGTTCTTATTGCTGTTATAATTGTTTCCTGTATTAATCGTTTAAAGTCTGTAATCAACAATGTATCTTTGCCTACACAAGCCATTTCCAAAATATCATATTAAAACAGGGAATCTCTCAAACTTTTTGTCAGTACAACCTCTACACAGCTACCTATAATTACTAAGCAGGTTTTATTATGGTTACATTAAGGAAAACAGAAGCATTCCCAAGCTAAAATACAGAGAGTCAGATTGCCGTTCAGTTAAAAAAAAAAGCCTTATTAAGGAAGCGGGTAAGGGAGGTGGGATCATGATTTTGAATGAGGAGGACTACTTAACGATGGTCCATGAGCATTTGCAGGATACCCAATCCTATAGTCCTTTGCCGGCCGATCCCACTATAGAAAATAATATCGGATAGAACTATAAGGAAATGTGTAGGTGGAATGTTATTGTCTCCTTTTTCCAAGGTAGTAAGAATACATTCGCAAGCCTCACTGTGTGGGATATTTGTGTATAGTGATGTTACATCTAAAGTTGCCAAAATACTTCCATCTGGGATTTCTATATTTTCTATCTGCATTATGAAATACTTCGTATCTCGTACAACGGAAAGTATATCCTTATCCAAAGGGTTGTAGAAAATGATCTAAATATTTTAAAGTGGTTCAAGAGCCGAATTAAATCCCGATATTATGGGGCGTCCCAGAGGTGGTCATCTAGGCTTATGTATCTTAGGAAGGGCATAAAATAAAGGAACCCTAGGTGTTTTGTTTATTAAGTATTCCGCCATGGATTGGGTTATATAATCCATAACCAGTCCTTCATTCACCACTGTTTTAATAATCCTCATCACCTGTATAGTGGGATCGGCCGGCAAAGGACTATAGGATTGGGTATCCTGCAAATGCTCATGGACCATCGTTAAGCACTAGAAATAATCAAATTATACAGTTACCCCCCCCAAAAAAAAGGGAGGGGGAAAGAAAGGCAGTGCCAGGCAAGATGAGATCATTGCTGTCCTCAACCATAGACTTGGCAGAATATATTCTTTACAGGCCCTATGAAACTGCATTAGGTCCTGCAGTACACGGATGTTATTATATTGTATAACAGGTGCATAGGCAGAACCTGGCACATGTGAAAACAGCGGCATACCAAACCTTTTTTTAAAAATGTTCCTCCCTCCCTGATTGGACAGTGGGAATCACCCAGCAAGTTGTCCTCCTTTCCTCAGAGGAGAAGGACCCTTCATGGTAAGTGTCCAATGGTCATTTTCTACCTGCTCTATCCCATGCGTAATAAACCTCGATCATGTCACCCCTCAGCCATTGTTTCTCTGAGCTAAAGAGCCCCAAGCGCTTTAACCTTTCTTCATAGGGAAAGTGTTCCACTGCAATACAAGAAGAAGAAAAAGAACACGAGGAGGAGGAGATTGGATTTATACCCCACCCTTCACTACCCAAAAGAGTCTCAGAGTGGCTTACAAAATCCTTTCCCTTCCCCTCCCCACAACAGACACCCTGTGAGGTAGGTGGAGCTGAAGAAGAAGAAGAGATTGGATTTATATCCTGCCCTTCACTTGGAGACTTAGAGCGGCTTACAAACTCCTTTCCCTTCCCCTCCCCACAGCAGACACCCTGTGAGGTGGGTGGGGCTGAGAGAACTCTGACACAAACTGCTCTTTGAGGAACAGCTGTGCCAAACCTTGTGACTGACCCAAGGTCACATCAGCAGGTGCAAGTGGAGGAGTGGGGAATCAAACCCGGTTCTCCCAGATTAGAGTCCGCACACTTAACCACTACACCAAACTGGCTCTTGAGAGAGCTCTGACAGAAACTGCTCTTTTTCAAGAATAGCTGTGCCAGAACTATGGCTTGCCCAAGGTCATTCAGCAGGTGCAAGTGGAGGAGTGGGGAATCAAACCTGGTTCTCCCAGATTAGCGTCTGTGCACTTAACCACTACACCAAACTGGCTTTAGTTGCCCTTTTCTGCACTTTTTACAATGCTATAATATCCTTTTTGAGGTTTGGTGACCAGAACTATACACAGTACTCTAAATGTAGTCGCACCATCGATTTATACAGGGGCATTATAATATTGGCTGATTTGTTTTCAATTCCCTTCCTAATAATCCCAAGCATAGTGTTGGCATTTTTTATTGCAGTCGCACACTCTTGACATTTTCATTGAGTTATCTACTACAACTCTAAGATCTCTCTTTTGGTCAGTCTCTGCCAGTTTGGACCCCATCATCGTGTATTTATAGTTAGGATTTTTGGCTCCAATGTGCATCACTTTGCACTTGGCCACATTGAACCCCATTTGCCATGTTGACGCCCACTCATCCATCCTCAACAGATCCCTTTGTAGTGCCTCACAATCCTCCCTGGTTCTCACAACTCTGAACAACTTCGTGTCATCTGCAGATTTAGCCACTTCACTGCTTACTCCCAACTCCAAATGATTAATAAACAAGTTAAAAAGCATTGGACCGAGTACTGATCCCTGTGGTACCCCACTGCTTACCACCCTCCACTGAGAATTTATTTTTCAGATAATTGCTCCTGGGCAGGTAGTTCGCCTAAATCTTGACTCCTTAACTGCCACCAATATTCCAAGGACCTGATTGTCAGCATTTATTACTTCATGTCTGCATAGACTGGGTGCACACATGTGCATAAAAAACACTCTTCTGTTTATTCACCAGCACCATTTTCCCCAATTTAAGGTATCACCCTATTATCCAGTCTTTTCCATGGGGGAGGAATTTGGCTACTTGGTATTTTTTTCCCCTATAGGACATTGATTCATGGCTATTTTGATTAGAACAATAGTGAAGAGGAGGAGGGTGAAACTCAAGTAAAGCCAACATTGACCCTTGTTTTGTTTTCACGAAACAAACTCACAAATTGAGTTTGACTAACTTTTCTTGCGGTTTAAAGTTTTATTGTTTTATATATATAAAAAAGTAGTACACAGTTACTTTACATCCATTTGCGTTACATTACAAGTCAGAGTCATTTTCCTTTAATTGTTTACATTACCAGTTGATGGACTTGTATTTCTATTTCTTTTACATATTCTAAATATATTATATTACAGTTCTATCTGGTCTTCTATCCATTTATATATTCTGTCCCATCTTTTTTTATGTACCGTCTCATTTTTGTTTTGTATCTTTAGACTTAAATCGTCCATTCTGGCTAATTCTAGTATTTTATTTAACAGGTCTTCCCTTGTAGGTAAATTATCTAGTTTCCATCGTCGGGCTATTAACAATCTAGCTGCAGTTATAACATATGTAATAATAAATGCATCCTGCTTATCATATCCTTTCGGGATCATATTTAACAGATATATTTCTGGCTTTAGGGCCACATTTTTACCCAAACTTTCTTGGAGCACCTCCCTTACTAGTTTCCAAAAATATTTGTGTTTTGTTGCACTCCCACCACATGTGGTAGAAGGTTCCTTTAGAAACTTTACATTTCCAGCATTTGTTTGAGTACCCCCTATAGCATTTGGCCAGTTTATCGGGTGCCCAGTGCCATCTGTGAAACATTTTATAAACATTCTCTTTGTAAGCTACAGCTCTCATATATTTAACTGATTTCCACATACTCAACCACTGTTCTTCATCAATTTCCCCTATATCTTGACTAACTTTTCTATTCTGAAGATACATTGCTGCTCAACTTGTAATCAGCATATAGTTAGAAAGATGAAGAGAGACAATCAATTGATTACATTTAACATTCCAGAGTGTATTTTTTGGAACAAATATAATAAACAGTTTGTTTGATTATCTCTTATGGGTATAATGCAAATAAGCCATAACAACTGTTTAAAAGCCATAGCAACTCTGAACAATGAGTTTAACAGTTTGGTAATTCCTGTTCAGCATCCAGGTGCTCCACTATGCAGACACTTTTTGATTTCTCCAAGCAAGGCTTCATTCACCAAACTGTATGGCTGATAGGTTTGTTCTGGCACAGGAAGCTCAACATCAATATCTAAACTAAACTGTACCTATCAATGAGATTTATGTTCTCATGTTTAGATTTTGTGCTGTATCCCTAATTTCCACTTGGTACTCTGCATCTGATTGTTGAATTTTTTGAGAATACAGATGTTTATTTTGAAAGATTGACATGATGTCAGAACCAAAATGTCTGTGAAAAGTGGAGATAGAAGAACATTGTGGCTTGAGAAATCAAAGGTTCTTTTCTTGGTCACTTGTGACATTCTGCAAAGACTGCTAATATGATTTCAAGATTACTGCTCTAATCCACAAACAAAGATATTTGTGCGAACACAGTTCTTATGCTTGTACTTCTTTCCTGCATCATAAGCCATGCGTGACTAGATGTGGATGCATATTGTAACAATGGAAAGATGGGGAGGAGGGAGGGGAAGAGCCCTCCTTCTTCCTTTCTTGACTAGCGCCTGCCCCAAAGCATCAGGGAGAACAAAGGAGGGAAATACCTCTTTGTCCCACATTCAGTCTAGGCCTTCAGACAGAGAAATTCATTCATGTCCTAGATTCTAATAAGCACAAGCTGAAACAGAATACCAATGGAGCAGGAAACAAACAGAATTCTAATCAAAGCTAGCTAATATTTATCCCTAGCCTGACTTAGGTTAATTCAGATAACAAAAAAAAAAGTCTATTTGAGCCAGAGCTTCTGCATATCTAATTCCTGAGTGGACACCCCATGCAAAAATGACTCCCCCCCCCAGTCCTTTTGCCCCTCCAGCTTTGTTCTGGGATATTAAAAAATCATTCAAAGCTCCCACCTCTCACAATGGGACTGCATGTTTGATGGATAATTGGCATTTCCTGCTCCTGGGAGAAATAATCAATAGTAAGTTATTAGTTTGGGGAGGGGGAGGTAAGGTGGCAATTTTTCACTTCACAGGCAAAGAATTTCAGCCTTTGTTACCTGGATGTTTGATTCTGGGCACAAAGATGCTACCATAATTAAGTAAGCACCTCTAGGGAGCTTATTCCATGAAAGAAGATGTTTACAAAGTGACAAGAATATACCCAGGCCTCATCTCGGGCCGGAGCTGCCCCCCCCCCCGGTCACCCGCACAAGGCCGGACCGCTGATAGAAGAATTTAGGCTTTTGCCTATGGACGGGCGCCGTGATGGCCTGCCACCCCACCCCTGCCAAAAGCCCTACTCTGTTGCAATTAGGTTTGGCCTGCTCTGCCGGGGTGGGGCTTGGCTGCTCTGACCTGCTGCTGAGAGGAGGAGAGGGAAGCGGCAAGGTAGGCCTGTGCACCAAGCCCCCTGCCCACCCATGCGCCCGCTCGAAGGCCATCCTTCCCCCCCACCTGTGCCTGGGGTCTCCCTCCTGTCTTCCCCCACCTGCTTGTTTCCCCCCTCACCTTGCCTTCGTGGGCCCACATGTCCCCCTTCAAGCGTCACTGTAGCCCCAGCATCGGGAGGGGTGCATAGGGGGCTGGGGCACCCCTCCTGTTCGCCTCAGGAAAACAGACTCAGGCCAGCTCCTCCGCAGGAAACGAGGGAGGGAGGGGCCGGATCCCTCCTGGGGTCACAAACGGAATCTGGGGGCAGCAGGGGAGCCAGTCGCTTATACTCCCTCTAAGCTACGGTGTCCTGTGAGGCTGTGAGCAAAATTTCTACTTTGTGAGTTACTGGCCTTAAAGTTGTGTGCAAGTGATTTGCCTGCCACGCTGAGGTGCAAATGGAGGCATGGGGGATGCGCTGGTTCCTTTTGCTCTGAAAGAAAACGCAAATAGTAAAACTTTGCGCTCCCCCCAGTCTTTGCGCTCCCCCCCCCCAGACTTTGTGCTCCCTCACTCGTGACAGGACTGCTGTACTCCACTCGTGGCCTTCCAAGTTCCATCCCCTCCCCCGGTTCCCTCTCCTGTTTCTTCAGCTGCACTAGATGCGGCCTGGCTGGCTGGGAGGGAAATCACGTGGTCCCTTTGGCTGCTGGGATCTTCAGTGCCCAGAGGGTGATCCTGGTGCAGGAAGCTGGACAAGAAGAGGCAACTGGCGGCTTTCAGCGGCAGCCAGAGCGTATCGTGATGGGGGGAGAGGCTCTGGGCTTTGTGAGGCCAGGAAGAAGCTCGGCTGGGGCTTGAACACTGCAGAGGAAGGGTCAACCCCCCCCCATGTCTGCCTGAGCTGAGCTGGTCCCCCTCTAATGGAGGCTCCCGTGGGAAATGCTCCTTTCTCTGGGGTGGGGGAAAGGGCTTTGAAGTTGCAATTGACTAGTTGCAACCCCCC
>NW_015164203.1:291110-334615 GCF_001447785.1 Gekko japonicus
CCAAACACTACCTGGGCAGATCTTGCTTGGCTGCAGAGGTCTGAGGAAATCAGGTTGGCCTGGCTCTAGGGTCCGGGAGATCTGGGTTCTTCAAGTCCCCATTCCTGCCAGTGGAAGCTGCCTGGGTGCCCTTGGGCCAGTCATACCCTTCCCACCTAGCCTACCTCACAGGATTATTGTGAGGATAAAAATGAAGGAGAAGAGATAGGATGTAAGCCCCTTTGAGTTTCCATTGAAGAGAAAGGTGAGGTACAAATGAATTAAATATGTAAAAAGAATCCCTGCACACAGAAAACCAGCTTGTCGGTCTCTGATATGCTAGATTTCTATGTGTTGGGATTTTTTCCCCAGGCAGCTCATTCCTTTACCTGAGCTTCCATCCACCTGCAGTCTGGAGGAGGAGGAGGAGGAGGAGATTGGATTTATACCCTGCCTTTCATTACTCAGAGCAGGGCCCGGGCAGAGTCATCCATGGAGGAGTTGGCTGTTGTGCCTTCCCTCCTGACCCCCACCCCACCCCCATGATGGGCTGTCTGGGTTTCAGTAAGTGTGGCATACAAAAGGAGATCTGTTAGCTTGGCTTGCCAAAGCTCTTGACTGAACCAACAGCCAGTCTCCCATCTCAGACACTGGAAATTTGTAAAAAAAAAACCCCACCTCTTCTTTTACGTGCGTGAAAGTAGCTTGCATTAGTTCAGTGAGGAAACATGAAAAGTACGCAGACGGAGAGTGATTTCAGCTAACATACTTTATTAGATGTAGAACAAGAAAACTTAAGCTGGCTCACAGACCGGTTTATATTCCCCGTGAAACCGCCACCCATAACACCCCCCCACTTCCCAATAGGTTATTTACAGCGGCTGAGAGTTCCATAGGCTCTCGGCCGGGAACCTAGCCCCTGATTTGGTGCAGACTAGGATCCGCATAGTCCATTGTCTCTTTGAGTGAAGCTTGACGTTTTCTTTTGACTACTTGGAGCCCAAGCTGGTCATGCGGTCTGAACTGGGTATATTGCACCCCTCCCCCCTTGGTCCACAGTACACCCACAGACAAAGTCCTTCAGATGGGCTGGCAACTTTCTGGGGTGGGTAGAGCGGCGCAGTTCAGGAACTGCTACTGTCTCCACCCCTGAAGCCCTCGCAGGTGAGTTGACTGGGAGAGGTACTGGGGGTCCCCGTGCCGGCATTCTCTGTGCCGCCGGGAGAGGGTCCTCGGGTGAGACCAAGGGTAGAGGCCGGTGTTCTGCTGTGGGCAGTTGTGGAAGGGCTGAGGTATCAGGGGCATCCGCAATGCCCACGTCCTCGGGTTCCAGTGGCATCGTCCGGCAGCGTAGCTGGTCGATGTGCCAGTTTAGTATCTGCCCATCTTCACATGCAACCTCATACAATCTTGGACCTTTGACTCGGACTACTCGAGCCGGAATCCAGGCTGGACCTCAGCTGCCTTGTGTGTCTCAATTTCTGGTGCCTCTGCTGGGGCTCGGTCGGGGTGCAGGCGATCCAGCCGGGTCGTCAGGTGGCTGCCGAGAAGTAGCTCTGCTGGACTGCGCCCCATAGTGGTGTGGGGCATAGTTCGCTGGCTGAAAAGAAATGCCGCCAGTTTATAGTCCCAGTCTGAGGAGTCCAAGTGGTGGAGAACATCCTTTGTAGTCCTGATCATGCGCTCGGCCTGGCCGTTGGTTGCGGGGTGGAACAGGGCAGACCAGACGTGGTGGATACTGTAGTACCTTGTGAAGTCCTGGAGTTCACTGGACGTGAACGCCGTCCTGTTAGCCATGACCAGCATGTTCGGGATTCCCTGGGCACTGAAAATCCGCCACATCGCCCGGATGGTCACCTTTGAAAATGTGGAGGGTATGGGAACTACCTCCAGCCACTTACTATAGGAGTCTACGAGTATAAAGAAAAGCTGCCTCTGGAAAGGTCCAGCAAAATCCAAGTGTAACCTGGACCAGGGGCGATGAGAGGATTCCCAGGCCTTTTCCGGGGCTCGGGGGGGGGGGGTCCGCCGCCGAGATGCTTGGCATGGCTGGCACCTCTTTACTACGTCCTCAATGTCTTTGTCCAGCCCCATGCTGCAGGGGGACCCCTCTATAAGGACGGTGACGTGCACCTTGTTTGGGCCATCGGGGGGCAAGTTACATACCCGGTGTTGCTGGTGGTGGGCCGATAGGGTATGGAGGTCAATGTGCTGCTCCAGCGTGGTCTGGTGTGTGGACGGCTTCTGGCATTGGCCTTTGGAGTGGCAAACCCGGGAGATGTGCCCCGATATGTTGCACATTCTGCAGATGGCGTTTTGGAAATGGCACAACCTGCGTTCATGGTCCTCCTCGCAGCTGGCACACGGAGCCGAAGTGGTCGAAGATGCCTTGCCCGAGAGGTTCCGGTTTCCGGTCTCGACGAGGGAGGACGTAGAGTGGGAGCTCTGAGCGTCCAACTTCTCTTTTTTCTCAAAACATTTGTTCATAAATCGAACAGATGTTCTTGCATGTTGTGGATGTTGAAGTGGCTCTCGAGGGTCTCCAGCCAGGTTTCCCACTCTGAGGGTTGGGCGATATCAAAAGCCGGGAGACTCTCGGGTGTGGCTGCCATCTTAGGGTCCACGAGGAGCGAATGGCGGCGTAGTGAAGGAGCGGTGCGGTGCTGCTCTCGGGGTCAGCAGTGCAATACTCGGAGCTGGGAGTGGTGCGATGAGCGGCGCTTCTTGAAGAACACATGATGCCGGCAGCAGTGGTGATTTCGGCGCAGCGACTCAAGGCGATACCTGGAACTTGGATCCCATCCTCGTCGCCAGTGAAAAGTACGCAGACGGAGAGTGATTTCAGCAAAGCGTACTTTATTCGATCAGGAACAAGACAACTTTGGCCGGCTCGCAGGCCGGCTTATATTCCCCCAGAAACTGCCACACAAAACACATCCCCACTTCCCAATAGGTTATTTACAGTGGCCGAGAGTCCCATTGGCTTCTCGGCCAGGAACCTAGCCCCCTGATTGGGCGTGGACTAGGATCCGCATAGTCCATTGTCTCTTTGAGAGAAGCTCGATGTTTTCTCTTGACCTCGTGGCGCCCAAGCTGGCCACGCGGTCTGAACTGGGTATATTACAAAACATTTCTTACATATGTGGGGTAGTGAAAACATGGGAAACCTTTGCTGCAAATGAGTTTTCAAAGCCACAGGATGCTTTGTAAATCTTTGGTGAAAATAGATTTGCTTAATTGTATTCTGTGCTTTTAATTTGCTGAGAGAGAGTTGTGGAAAGGGGAAATAAAATCTGCTCTGACTTAAGCATGTTGTGCACTGCCTGTGATTTATAAGACCAGCCTTCAACCATGCATAGTGATCCATCGAGGGCTTGATAAACTTAAACCACCTGTCTCTGCTGCCTGTATGGTGATAGTCACACATGTGACTGTCAGCCTCCCACATCTGCTGACTGAGCAGAAACAGCACCAGCCTGGTACTTCTGGCACTCATTGGAAGTGCGTCCAAAGGAAGTCCTAACAGATGATATTACTGCTTCTGGTTTTAAAATGCCCCAGAGTTGTGCTCTGTCTTAACTCTGCTGTACTCATTTTGGGGTGGAGCAAAGGAGCTGACTTGTTGAGCAAAATGATCTTCATGCTGCTGTTTGGAACACATGGTAGGGGTTGCCAACCCATGTCCTAGTGCATCCTCTAAATATCTTCAGTAATATAAGAATGTCCATGGATTTTTTTCTCCTGAATATCTGCCTTACAAGGAATGTGTTTTTACATCACATTGGCAGTATACTACTGGTGAAGTCAACAAAGCTTGCTTTCATATAAATATCCATGTTGTCTGAAAATAACTGCTGATTATTTTCTCAAAGGGAGAATGGCCATTTTTTTGCTTTTGTGTCCTTGTAGTGTTTGGTGCATCTTTATTTATTTAGCACATTTTTATTCCACCTTTTCTCCAAGGATTTCAGGGCAGTGTACATTGCTCTTCCCTCCTCCATTTTATTCTTGTAAGGTAGCTTAGGTTGATAAAGAGCAACAGGCCCAAGGTCGTCCAGCAAGTTCCATGACTGTATTTCTCATCCAGCACCACTTAATCCCAGTAAGTCTGCAGCACAACCCCATACTCCATGTTAAAATGCTATGAGCTGTAAATTAGGAGCTCCTCTATCATGCTTTGAAAAATCTTTTCCCCTCTTCTCAATAGTTTTTTTATTTGTAATGGAATCATAAACATTTTGCAAAACAACTGCTGCTACTACTCAGCAGTTGAACAATTATGTATAATGCCTAGTGGACTGACAGAATACCAAAAGCATTCTTGAGCAATGTATGCAACATCACTTGTTAAATTTAAACCTGTCCGGTACGATTCAGTTTGGCCAGTATGAAGCTATGTAAGTGGAAAAGGCTAGAGTGGTTTTCTGATTTTAGGGAGAGCTATTTCTACAAAATGACCCCTGAATATACCTAAAATAGGACAAGTTGCTGGGAGTACAATGGCATCATAATTACACACATATCTATCTATATAATAATTCTGTTTTGGTCATGGACTCTCCTGAACATTCCACACGCTCCCAAATCAGTTGGCTCCCTGATCTGTCACTCAGAAGCTATCCCTATCCACTGGCTGCATTACCTGAGTCTCGCCTCCAATATTCTAAAAGGCTTGTTGTTCCTCTCCCCCCAATAGCCAGTCAGAACACATAAGTCATTTTCATTCCAAACATTCTAAACAGTTTGCTGCTGCTGTTGAAAGTCATTCAATGTGTCCTGAGGTAAAATAATATCCCAATTTTCCCTTAAATGGTCACTGGAGTTGCCAAAATACATATCCCAATCTTCCCTTAAATGGTCACTGGAGTTGCCAGTCTCCCTGTGGGGCCTGGAAATCACCATGTCCCCAGTCACAGCATATCATTTCCCCTACAGAAAATTTCCCAGCTATTACAATGGCTGCTTTGGGCAATGGACTCAATGGCATTATAACCTGGTGAAGTCCCTCCACACCCCAAACCCTGCCCTCCCCAGTGTCTACCCCTCAAATCTACAGGTCTGGCCAGCCTCCAGGTAGCACCTGGAGATCTCCAAGATAAGTTCTCCAGGGAAAAATGGCTGCTTTGGGCAATGGCCTCCATGGGCAAAGTGAAAAGCTCACACTTAAAGAAATGAAACTTAATTTTAATCCCAAAGAATGAAACTTGTAGACAGGAAACACATGAGAAATTCCATGTAAAAAATTAGGCTAAATGCATAGCTTGAGATCATGGTGGTCACTGAACTTAATGTCATCAATCAATGGTTGTAAAAAAAGATCAGTCAAATAATTAGCCAGGTTATTATTCTATACATATCTAAAAATAGGACTATGAGTCAAAAACTGTTAAGAGCAACAGAGTAACGGAAAACTTGCTTATAGGAAAGGACATGTTGCTGACATAACTATATGGTATAAATGCCAGAATTGGAACATATTCCTAAAGACTCAAGATAGCAAACTCTACTGTGGTCTTTAAAAGTTGGGAATCTGGGGACACAACTAGATGTGATGGTGTCCCTAAATCTGAACAGCATAGTAGGGCCAGGTGTTCTTATGTCCCCCTTCAGATATTGAAAAGGCGTGTGGGGGGAGGGGAAACAAGAGCCCTTGGTCCTGCCATTCCGTGGGCTCTTGTATCATTTTTTTTAATTGGCTCTAACATGCCAGTTTTATCCCTGGGTCCAACCTGGGTTATTCCATTGCATCTAGTTTTGCCCTGGATACGTGCAGTTCAGCTGGTCACTTATGGGTTTTAGAGACTGAATAATGGGAGCACTGAGCTTTGAACATTAGGCTTTGCCATGGCTGGTATGCTAAAAGCATTTGTTAATTCACTAACCATATGTTCTTTAATGATAGTCTGAATCTCTTTCTCTTGGTTAAGTAAAGATCTGTAGACCAAGGAGTTGGGCCTCATAATTAATTTTTAGGAAATACATAATTGCATGTATCTACATTTGAAGTCAACTCAGAGACTCCAATTGGTGCAAAATACAGCTGCCGCTTGTGGGGAGGGCGGGATAAAAATGCCTAAATAAATAAATAAAATAAATAAATTATCAGGAGCTAGGTGGAGCATGCATATGACACCCTATGACAGACCCCTGACTCTTTCCCAACACCCAAGCAGATTTTCCTGCCAAAGGTATTTTTAGTTCCCCTCAATAACTGAGCTGCCCCTCAGTAGCATGTATTTCTTCTTTATTTTATAAGCTTTAACTGTCCCACCCTGTCACAGATATTAGTTTAGGCTTAAGACCCGGCACAAGAAGAAGAGGAAATACAGGAGCTGTCTTTGGTTTAAAATACCCTCATGAAATGGCATATGACGCAAAATTAACTTTCAAAACGTAATAAATATTTTAATAAACAGGCAGGGAATATATAAATATGAGGATTCAAGGTATAGAGGTTGCTGAGGTAAAACTTTCTAATATATACAGAACTGAGGTTTTTGAACATACAAGAGAGTGTTGTTTTAGCTTAATTTCTGAGTTTCAAGTTCTTTTCAGTGAGAGGTTTTTTGCTTATTATATATTTCATCTGTTACATAGAATTTTAAGTACAGTTTCTTAGAGAATAGCTTTGTTTTAGTGCTTCTAGGTTTCTCCCTCCAGATGTCTAGGTTTTCCCTTTAGATATTACAGCCTTCCAGTAACTCTTGAGGTGTCTAAGCTCGCCCCCTTTATCACAGACCAGAGTTCTCTTCCCATCCCCTTTCTACAGGTTCTCTTCCCAACTGGTTCTCTTCCCAACCCCTTCCTACTTGACCCTAAGAAGCAATAACTGATTTTACTATTTGGCTTGTCTGAGAGTTCTCTCTAACTTCTCCTACCTCCTACCAAATTCCTCTTCCAGAACCATATGTCTGTAGAAAGCAGTGTTGCAGCTTTTTGGACTCACAATCTGAATTCTCCCTTGGAGGAGTTTTAATATATCTTAGACAATGGAGTCCCTCTTCTTCTCTCCATAGAAGTACTTTTCTGACAGTTCCCAGACAAAAATGACAGACTCCCAAAGGCTCTTCCCTGAGAAGTCAAACCCTCTGGCTACTGATCCAGAGGTTAGATTTCAGACAAAGACCAAAAGTGACTCAAAAGGTGTATGAATCTTTTCCCTTCAGATCAGCAGTTTTATTCCCCCTTTAAGCTGATGCTGGCCAGTCAGACAATGAGTAAAGCAGCCAGTCACAAAAGCTTTTCTCTCATAACCTCCCTGACTCTCTATCCCAAGCAGCATTTTAAAACCTGCTTTGTCTTGTCATTCCATCACTCACACATTCTGCAGTTACACCATTAGCTGCTCATCAGTTACCATGTTTAATTCAAGGTGCTGGCTATAACATACTAAGTCTTTCAGGGTCTTCAACGTTCTTCTGCTATCTATATAAAACAGAATTGTTCGGGAGATGGTTCATGAAGGTGTTTTAATAAAAGGGATTGGATTGTGGACTATACTATTGCATGCCATATGTATTATCTGTTTGCTGTATCTATTATCATGTCCCCCTACATTGTTTTCTACTAACATAACAACATTTTCTGCCTTGTTTAATATATGTTTAATACTTTTGGCTTTGTTTCAAATTTCTGCAATCCCACTCTGATTGCATTGCTTATTATATGTCACATCCTAATGACTTATACTGTGTCTTGAGTCTCAGGCAGAAAGGTAGACTATAAATAAATAAATACAAATAAAATATATCTCAGTTGGACACTATGAAAGCGTGTGTGCTACAAATACTTCAATAATGTAAGACAGTGACATGGTCAGGAATCACAATTTTATACAAGGATTAGGTTCTATAGAAGCACTAGCTATAGTGCTTCATTCCTCTCTTTTCTTTCCTTTTTAGGATGTCATACAAAAATAACTGTGGAGGTAAGGTGGGAGACAATAAGGTCTGAGCTGAGCAAAGAAACAGATTTAATTCAGTGAAACATGCCAGAGGGCTTGGAATTGAAAGTGCGGGTTTGGTGAAAATTAATTTTCACACATTGTTTTCAAAATGGTTTTAGCTTGAAGATGTATCACTTGCAATTATTTCAGCATGGAACATAATAGTGGTTAATGAATTCCACTTTTAAAGAATTTTCGCAATAAGAAGGATATATTATTCTTGTCTTTACAATTTTTAAACTTTTGTATTTTATTACTTTTTCAGAAAAATGTTCTCACTGGGGAAAGAACAATAAACTGTTGCACCCAGACATGCAAGATGTAAAAATGTAAGGTAATTGTAAGAACTAAAATGGTGCACATTTTACAACATATAAATATCCATATTTCTCAAATTTCATTCTTGTTTATCCATTAAAAATAGGTCCAATTTTCTTCTGAAGATCTTGAGCCACCCACATATGATTCATTGACGTTGTGTTACTGTGGTGTCCCCAAAATGAATAGTGGCCCTTTAATATAATTATACCCCAGAATACACATGCAAACGCCTTGACATGCAGGTTCAAAGAATTCACAGGTACAATGCTACAAAACAGAGAAGTGCACAATGAGCAAGAAAATTGTACTGTTTTGATACTTGGGAAACTGGAGTGACTTTGGACTGTTGTCCAAAACAGAAAAATCCTTGGGAAATCAAACACGTTGGGGGGGGGGGGGGGGGAGAGACACAGACAAGGAACATAGATAGTATGGTACTTGCAGTGGTTTTTTTCTTTCTTTCCAGTATCTGTTTTTCTTCTATGACTAACAACTTAGTTCTCCAGTTCTCCAGGGCATCTTTAATTTTTACTTTGAATCAATTCTTCACATTTTTTGTATCATCTGCAAATGTGATTAGGATTCTGACCACATTTTCATCCAGATAATTAACAAAGATGTTAAACAGTAAAGGTCAAGTGCCCTGTAGAACAATACACCTGGCCAGTCTCATACTGACCTAGTAATTATTATTGTGTTGAGATATGGAATTCAATTAATTATGTACTATTAAACACCATCTTTCTCTCTCTCTCTTTTTAAATTGCCCACATGTTGGCAATTTTTATTAGTTTTATAAGTATTACAGAAAAGAAAAAAACACACCATCTTTCTCTATCTCAGACTTCAGTTTCATTTCTTTACAATTCACTTCACTGCTTGCCATAATGTTGGGGGGAAGAAATTCCTGAAGGGAGTGTATGGGGCGTTGGGAGTGAATGCTTGTAGAAGCCATAACCATTTCTTTAAGCTGTGCCCCAAAGCCAGTTCCCATGGGAGCTGAACTTGGAGACTCTTTTGCCTAGCTAGAATAGATAAGGTGTCCTATATCTGTCAGGGATTCCGTAGTAATCTAGGGGCTGGATGATGACGTATGCATGAGATGTTGGGTGTTAATTGTTTTACCTATAACTGAGGATTTTTCATGCTTTTTCTCAGTTCTGACACAGAACGTGTTTCCAAAATAAGCATATCTCAATAAACTACCACTGCTTAAGTGTGTTGTGTGGGAGACCTGACAGTCTAATGACTTTGTGTAGAACTGTGTTAGAAGCCTTGCCATATAAGATATCTCTCTTTCAATCACCTGTTCCATCACCCTATATTTTAATGATGTTTGCACAAAAGTAAGCATCATGGATTTCAACATTCTTCAGAGGAGGTATGCTTAAAATTCTCACCTAAATTAGGTGCACTGACAAAATTGGGGCTCGTGCACTCGCAGCAATGCCGCTGGAGCACATGGGTGGCTTTGCCTCCCGGAGAAATGGGAGATTGACAGCTGCGTTGCGACACAGCCTGTCGCAGCGCCGGGTGGGCGGGGCCAGCCTATATAGGCTTGGCCCCATTCCCGCCCATGGCAGTTGTTGACTTGTGCTCGGAGCTTGGACATCCGAGCACATTCAGGGAGCGGAGCAAGCAGGCCTTTGCCTGTGAGGACATGGCAGCACGAACTAGGAGGCAGCGGCATGATCACAGCATCAGCGGCTCGAGGTGGTGGTGTGAAGTGCTGTTTCGGCCCCAGGATCATGGCAGCAGTTGGGGCAGCGGCACCGGCTGACTGGGCATTGGCGGCAGCGTTTCCTCGAGGTGGAGTCTTACAGGAGCCCTTGGACACGGTTCCAGGGCTGCATAGATAAGAGTTGGGCTTGACCCCCCCCATCAGGGTCCCTACCCCTTCCCAATAATGCTGTCCCTACCATGTCACAATACCTGTGGTCCGGAAGGGGGGGCCGAAGTGGGGCCAGCTGAAGTGGGCTAGATGTAGTGGGAATTCTGAGACAGACCACCAGAGATTCAGGAAGGAGAGTCAACAGCTGTTTATTATGCGCAGGTACAGCCAAGTACCTAGAGGCACTTTTGAACAGGGCTCGTACTACGAATGCAGATGGGACCCAAGCTTATATAGTTTTACAGAGTACAGAGGGGAAAAAAATCATTTTTCCTGGTCATTTCTTAGCAGAAAAGATTATCAGAAAACATTGGCCATGTGCTTGAGCATCCTGTTCTTTTCAAAACCACAAACATTTTTGTCTGATCACACGTCTAGCTTGTGGGAAAGCCAAGACCTTCCTGTTATCACCAGGTGCTAAATTTCTTGATAACGGAAGTAAGCAAGGTTAGCAGTTCCTTAGTAATGGGCCCTAGCAACGCCTAATATGGTCATGCAATCCTGTCTGCAAGCATTTATTTCTTTAGCTTGTTTTCCTATTTGCAAAAGCAATGTGTTTCCTTAATGGCCTTATAATGCTGCAAAATTACTGTTAGATGCTTCATAGATCTTGGGGCCCGTGGGGAGTTCGATAGGGCTGCATTGGCATAGTGGCTCTGGCCTACTGGCCGGGGGTGGAGACGGGCCTGGGGGAAAGACTAGTGGAGAGTAGGTTGTTGGGAATAGTGGCTGCCTAGTCAGGCCACATTTGAACTGGGGCTTAATTTGGTAGCTTAGACAGGCCCTCATGTTGCCCCTGGTGGCTGTTGCTGGGCAATTGGAGTTCTGAATAGGTTGACAAAGACAGGCTCTCGGGTTGCCTCCTAGTGGCTGTTGCTGTGCAATTCGGGTTCTACACAGGTGGTAGAATTTTTTTCCTGAGGCTACAGTTTTACTAGGACTCCACCTAGGGGTTGACATTTGTACATCCTTCCTCTGATAGTGTGAGGCTCTGATACTCTTGGCATAGGCACCTGGAACTTAATCTTCAGTGTGACTTTGCCATACCATAGGTGGCATAGCGCCTGGGAAGGGGAAGGGCTATGCCAAGGGCTAGCAACTGGCTCCTAAGAGGCCTAACCCTGAGCCAATGGGCAGGACTCGACAGATGAGTAATCAGATCCCATTAATGTAGCTATCCTGGCACGTCTGGACGCTTTGGAAAGGCAAAGGGGAAAATCCAACACTCCATTGGCAGCGCCTGCTGGCACCAAGGTGGCAAAAACGAAGTCTCCTTCTGCGTTTCAGGCTAAGATTCTAGCGCATTTGGCCATGATGGAGGGTGGCCAGGGGTCATCAGGTGACCAGCAGGGGAGTGGTCAACAAGCGGACGAGGCTGATGATGATGAGAGGCAGCTGGAGGTCTATAAGGGCCCCCCTTCCAAGGATGGTAAGCAAGGTGAAGAGCCAAAAAAGTGGCCCTGGGGGTCGGGGGGTCAGGAGGGCTCTGGGCCTTCACCTTCACAGTCAGCAGGCTGTGGAGGTGCCTCAGGTTCAGGAGTGTACAGGTCACATTCATCACAGGGGTGGTGGGGCCCGCAGCATGGCTGCACGTGCTGTTCGGGGCAGCAGTATGAGCACATGCCGGCAAAAGCTTTGCCTAGTGGCGAGCTGGAGCTTCCATTAGGTGACCATCTGTCCACAACCACACATGACAAGATCCTTAAAGGGGATTTTGTCGATGTCTTTACTCTTAGAGAACTGGACAAAAAAAGATAAGGAGGATTTAGATGAGTGCGAGAAGGAGCGCATTAAAAAAAAAGGAGGGCAGATAGGATGTGGGACAACTGGCATCCAGGGTTCCTTATATATGCGGGGATCATTGTACACCAACAACCCTGGAGGGCATCCCAGATGCTCAAGTACATGGACATAATTTATAAAGCATATATACACTTTACCGGGATGGCATGGATGGATTACGATGAAGGCTTCAGAATGGGGGCTGCCATGAATCCGACCTGGAGATGGGACCGGATTCACCGTCACCTGTGGGTTGAGGCTATGGCGGCCACTAGGCTGGTGGCTGGGGACCGTTCGGACAGCGGTCATGTGGTCCATCATTTGTAAGGTCAGGTTTCAGCCAGAGCTCCCAGTGGGCAGGCATCTCAAAGGTGCCCGCTTTTTGGGGAGTTTACTTCACAGGGCACATGCAGTAGAAAGGTGTGTTCCTTTCGGCACAAGTGCCCACTGTGCGCCGGCCCCCATCCATTCTCTAGTTGGCCCAGGCCAAGATCTAAGTCAGGCAGCAGGGGTGGGAAGTGTAATTTTGGTGGTGGAGGCCAACAAGGGGCTGGGGACAAAGGGTCCTAGTCCCATTAAGGTTCCTATGTTGGCCTGCTTGTTAAGGGATTATCCCAATCAACAGGTGGGTAAGTATTTCTTAGAAGGGTTTATGTTTGGTTTTAGAATACCTTATCAGGGGGACAGGAAGCCATTTTGGGCTCCCAATCTTAAATCCATTAAGGGGATGGAAGACATGGTGAGGCAAAAAATCGGAAGGAAATGCTTGGAAGGGAGGGCGTTGGGCCCCTTTGTGGCTCCCCCATGTCCCAACTTAAGGGTGTCACCTTTAGGGATGGGGCCCAAAAAGGCTCCGGGCAAGTATAGGCTCATCCATCTCCTATCCTACCCGTGGGGCGAGGCGGTCAGTGATGCAATACCTGACGAGTTTTGTTCTGTACGGTACACATCATTAGACCAGGCTATGCAAGTTGTGAGCAGCTGTGGGTTGGACACAGACCTCTCCAAGTGTGATATTAAATCCGCCTTCCGTCTTCTCCCCGTTCACCCTGGGGATTTTGAATTGTTAGGTTTTGGCTTTGAAGGCAAGTTTTACATGGACCGGGCTCTTCCCATGGGTTGCACCATGTCATGTGCGTTTTTTGAAAAATTTAGTACATTTTTAGAATGGGCCCTGCATTTCAGGACTGGACTGGACAGCACAGCGCACTACCTAGATGATTTCCTGTTTGTGGGTGGTGTGGGTACTGGACAATGTCAGTTCTTATTAGACTCCTTTACATCTCTGGCCATGGAGCTGGGAGTACCTTTGGCCCATGGGAAGACGGAGGGTCCCACTAGGGTATTAACATATTTAGAGATTGAATTGGACATCAGAGGTCAGTTGTCCCACTTGCCCTGGGATAAGCTCCAGGATTTAAACAAGCTAATTGGTCAAGCTGTTAAGCTCAGGAAAATAACTTTATTGGCGCTCCAAAGGCTTGCGGGTCACCTGAACTTTGCTTGCAAAGTTGTGGCCCTGGGTAGGGCATTTGTGTGTCGCCTTTGTGATGCCATGGCGGGTTTGTACCTGCCTCACCATAGGACCAGGGTCACAAAGGGAATTAGGGAGGACATCTTAATTTTGCAAGCTTTTTTGGAGTCCTTCAATGGGGTTTCATTCTGGCGGGAGGACCTATTAGTTGAGGCTGAGCTCCAAGTAGCGTCGGATGCGGCTGGCTCTTCTGGGTTTTGAGTTTATTTTAGAGGGCATTGGTGCACTGAGGACTGGCCATGGGATTGGTTCCAGGCGGGTTGGGTAAACGACCTAACCTTCCTGGAATCTTTCCGATTGTGGTAGCAGCGGGGCTGTGGACAGCAGAGTTTGCTGGGCATACAGTTCATTTCTGGTGTGACAATCTAGGCACAGTTCAAGTTATTAATTCACTGACCTCTAAGTCGGCCCAGGTAATGAAATGGGTCAGGGCCCTCACTTTAATCTGCCTCAAAAACAACATTTTGTTTAAAGCACGGCATGTACCGGGGGCTGATAGTGGGGTCGCTGACGCTCTCTCCCGAAAATAGATCAAGAGGTTCCGTCGGTTGGCCCTGAAAGCAGATCGGTCCCCGGTAAGGCCGCCCGTGAGTATTTGGGAGATTGGAGGGCTGAGTCTGACAGAGCAATTGGACTAGCCTTAGCACTATCAACTAGAAAATCCTATAGGAGGGCAGGTCGGGAATTTATAGCTTTTAGGCAGTCACTGGGCCTACCTCAGGTTTGGCCCATCCCAGTGCATCAGTTAATTCAGTTTTGTGTGTATTCTAAGAAGGGCGGTTTGGCGGTAAGGACTATCAAGGGTCAGCTATCTTCCTTGGCATATGCTAGTAAAGCGTCAGGTTTTGCTGATTATACAGGGGATTTCCTGAGAAAGCGGTCCCACAGGGGACACTAGGGAACCATTGTCCCCAGCAATTCTTAAAAGCCTTCGGGCCATATGGCCAAACATCTGCGCTGACATGTATGAGACCGCTCTTTTTCATGTGGCTGCGTTATTAGCCTTTTTGGGGGCACTGCACATTAGCAAATTAGTGGCTGCATCACTTCAGAATACTTCTGGGAGGGCCCTTGGTTTAGGTGACTTTACCATGTCGGTAGAAAAGGTTAGGGTGATTATTCGGCATTCTAAGACTGACCAGCGGGGAAAAGGCGCGGTCCTGGAGCTTGGTCAGTGCTCTGATCAGGAGCTATGCCCGGTATGGGCACTGCAGCATTACCTTGCCTGGAGGGGGGTCAGAGGTTGGCATTTTTTTTTCACCCTAGAGATGGTTCCCCGCTTACCAAGTTTCAGTTTTGGGTTGCTGACCCAGAAGGCACTGAAGGAGCTGGGTTTGGGGGCCTTTCATTTCGGAACCCACTCCTTCAGGATTGGGCTGCATCCACCGCAGCAGACATTCCACCACTGATATTTAGACAATCAGCCACTGGCGTTCCTGCACATACAAGAGTTATGTTAGAAAGAGCAAGTTTTGAGTTCAGGTGTTGACAGATCTCTCATTACAGGTGCTGTCGGCAGGCTGGCGAGGCAAGACGTTCTGGTCTGTGGCCACAGCATGATCTTCTGGGCCACCCACCGCACCATGAGGACACCTGTGGGATCACAGCTGGGCCTCAGTGGGTGGGCCTGTGTTGAATGGTTGGGGTGGAGAGGCGTAAGATGGCCCAGACTCCTCCCGTTGTTGTTTGGGGAACGGCAGGGGCCTCCCCGTCAGGTTTTGGTTGTCCACCTTGTGGGTAATGACCTGGGCCTCCTGAAGGGCATAGCACTGGCACTGCAGGCCAAGGCTGACCTCGCCACCGTTAAAGCCAGGTGGCCAGGTACGCAGATTGTGTGGTCTGCAATGTTGCCGCGCCGTGTGTGGCGGGGCCCTGGGGATCCCCGGCGGGTTGGGTAGGGCACAGAATAAGGTGAACCAGCATTTGGAGAAGGCCATGGATGAGGGTTTAGGATGGTTTCTACCTTATCCCAGCATTCAGGTCGAGCTTGACCTATACAGGGAGGACGGCATACATTTGTCAAACAAGGGCAATGACATCTTCCTGGATGAATTGTGGCAAGGGATTAGGGCAGCCTTGGGCTGTTAGGTGGCTGCGGCGCCCAAAGCAGAGGCTTGGCCTTTCCTGAGGCAGAGTAGGGTGGGAAATGAAAGCAGAACTGGTAAGCACTTTCAGCCAGTTCCGGTTTGGGACCAGGGGGTCATCAGGAACAGTCCCAGGGCTGTAGGGCTTAGGGCTGGGAATGGTGACCACCTCAGGGAGCCTTTCAGGTAAACACCTCCCTGAGGCTGTAGGGCTTCGGGGGTAGGTGCTCCTGGGGGGTGACCTGTGCGCTGGCCTGCTGGTTGCAGGCCAAAGGCTTGGCCCTAGACCGGGGCTAGTGACTTGCCCATACCTGTAGGCAAGGAGGTTGGCTGGCTTGACACCTGCAGGGCCTGTTCCACTCCCACTTAGTTCCTTTGCTGTTGTTTTATTCTGCAATTAAATAGTTAATTAAGTTGCCCTTGTTTGAATCCAAACAGTTGTCTGTCTCATTATTTCGGCTCAGGGGGCGAACAGCAATAGTCTAGCTTGACATTTTCTATTCTTAACAAATCTTTGTGTAGTTAGAGAAGTGCACTTCTAGATTTTATTTATTTATTTGTTACATTTATATCCCATCCTCCCCGCCATGGCAGGCTCAGGGCAGCTAACAAACATACATATAGATGTATACATTAAAACTCCAGATATACTAAAAGCAGAATTAAGTTAAGATCACAACATAAAACCATAACTACTCAGCACATAACTGTAATGGAATATGGCGACATTCTCTCAACATTTGAATGGTCACCTACACCATAGACCAGGCTCCAGGCTCCTGCCAGGCTGTTAATTGTCAGGCTGATGGTGATGTTGGCGTTAAGGCATTAGGATCCCATCCTCCCCGCCATGGCAGGCTCAGGGCAGCTAACAAACATACATATAGATGTATACATTAAAACTCCAGATATACTAAAAGCAGAATTAAGTTAAGATCACAACATAAAACCATAACTACTCAGCACATAACTGTAATGGAATATGGCGACATTCTCTCAACATTTGAATGGTCACCTACACCATAGACCAGGCTCCAGGCTCCTGCCAGGCTGTTAATTGTCAGGCTGATGGTGATGTTGGCGTTAAGGCATTAGGACCAGGGCCATGATGTTAAAGGAAGCCCCCTAATTGAAAGCCTGGTGGAAGAGCTCTGTTTTACAGGCCCTGTGGAACTGCACAAGGTCCCACAGGCTCTTGATGTCATCTAGGAGCTTGTTTCACCAGTAAGGGGCCACCACAGAAAAGGCCGTGACCCTGGCTGTGGCCAGCCTGGATTCTTTCGGGCCCGGGAGAACCGGGCAATTTTGGGATCCTGATCTTAGTGCTGTCTGGGGTACATGTGGAGAAAGTAATGATCTCTCCATGACAGTGGACACCCAGACCAAATGACTCACACCCTACACAGAACACCAAATCCCAGGGTATGACTGGCTCTGCAAGGGACCTAATATTATCCAAGATAGCACCTTAGTTAGATTGATGTTATTACCATAGACATTGATTATGAAATCTTTTTATTTGTGGTTGTTCAATTGTTTCATAAAGTTATGTATTGCTTTCTTTACATGGTAAAATTACCATAGTTCACTTGTTATTTATTTGTATGTTATATGGAAAATAAAAAAAAATGTTTTGTTTAAAAAAAAAAAGTGGCACAAAGTGCTGAGCAGCCCCAGCCAGTGAAGACATTACCCTGGTGGCAGAAGAAGTGGCACAACAATGGCTCCCATATTTCTGGTGTCTTGAAATGAGATGGTGGGCCATTGTCTTGCCACAGGCTACCGAGTGAGTTTACAGACACAGTGAGATCAAAGCCAGAGATGCTGTGGTTTACAGCCAGTTCTTTCAGCCATGATGGAACATTAGCTATCATTTTAATTTCCCACTCTGGTCTTATGGGTTAGGGTGATTACAGTATTTTATCTCTAGTGCAATACTGCTTCTACAATCATAGAATGAACATTAGTGCACTTTTCCTACAAGTGAGAAAAAGAACACAGACAGGCTAGGAAATGTATAAGTTCCATTTTAATTATGCCACTGTGCTAATGGTATCCAAAATCTTAACAATATGAGATCATTACATTAACTTTGTAAAGCTTCATAGAATTTCAGTGCAGAATCAATTTAACTTTATCATTTGGGATCTGTAATGAGCATTCCATGGGGATGAAAAAGGGATTGTAAGATAAACTTTGAATTAAACTTTCTTGGACTCTACAAATAGTTCTAAACCATATTAGATTTGTTACTCGAATTGCATTTTTGAGCAGCTTTTTCAGTTTCAAAGCTAAGTGCTTTTTTTTGGACAGAATATATTCTCTGACCCCTCTAAATAATTAATTGTTGCATTTGCTAACAAACCTTTAATGAGCCCTTTAGTTTATACATGGTTGTGCTGGGATAGCAATGTCAGAGCATAATAACATTAGTGCAGGGATAGCAGATGCTGAGAAATGAGAAGGAAAACAAATATATCTAATATTGTGAAACAGGGACAAAAGCAGAAAATTGAAAAGGGAGTGTGGAAGGATATGTTTAAACTCTAATGTATATTGTCTTGCATTATTTCTGTGATATTAACCTTCCCCAAATGGTTTATCATTACCCAAACTACTTAAATTCCATCATGATGGCCTACTTACATCAAACCCATAACCAGCCTTTGTCTGCAACTTTTCTTTATTAAATGTTGTAGATCAATAGGTTGTTATCTTCCTCAGCATTTTCAAGTGCATGCAGTTTATTTATCCTATCTATTATCACTCAATCACATTGACTTCTGCTTTGCAAAAATGCAGAGCAGCATTTCTTTTAAATTGCTAATGTTTCTTATTTAACTTTCCATACACAAAGAAAAGAAAGAGAAAGAAGGCCAACTTGCAATTCATCATTAGCAAATATTAACTTTTTTTTTGCTGCAAATAGCAGAAGGCATATTTGACAGCCATTCAATATAATCTTCCATTATTTGCAAAAATCGAGCTGAGCCCAGTGGTAATGGCACAGGGTCTTAGGTTGCAGATGTAAAGACCATCCATTTTGCTTGCTGAGCTTCAGTTTCATTCAAGAGAGGATACAGGTTTTTATGTATCAATTTATATTTAGAGCCTCATAGAGGTGTACAACTTAACTGTATTATCCTTCATGGTATGCATGGATGTACTGATTGGGGGGGGGGGATATCTTCAATAAGAGCTCTCAAACAGCAAGAATACCTGTCTTGCCTCTCATTAACTCCAGGGGGAAAAGAGAGAGAAATTTATTACCTGCCAAAGTGCTGCGGTTTTCTTAGGCCCTGGCAACACTCTCTCTTCTAGCCTTATTTAATAAAACAAACACAGGACATTGCATGCTAGTAGCATGAGAGCACCTGATACTTTTGTGGTAGATGGTGGTAGATAGTGGATAGCAAAATTCTAGAGGATTGAGCGGTGAGGGAGATTTATAGCAAGGTTCCAAAAGAACTGCTCTCAGAGTGGGACCATTGCTTAAGAGCAGAGCATCTAATTTGCATTCAAAAGTTCCCCAGTTCAATCTCCAGTATCTCCAGTTAAACCGATCCAAGTAGTAGGTGATATGAAAGACCCCTACCTGTAACCCTGGATGATTGCTGCCAGTGAAAGTAGACAATATTGACCTTGATAGATCAATGGTCTGATGCAGTTTAAGGCACCCTCACATTAAAAATGTATTTAAGAATGAAGTGCAAAAAAGTAAAAGTAAATGAATTCTAAGAGTATTAATTTTACTATACCTTAGAAGGATATGGGTAGCCTGTGGTCTCAAAACAGGGAAGTGTGACAAACAGGCTCCAACTTCCATGGTTGCTACAAATTCTACATCCATAAAACTTTTCAGTTTACAAAGATTGGATATCAGAATAGATCCAATTGATTTTGGTACCTACAGTCAGTTAAATTTACTATATTTCCCTGCAATTCCACAATCTATAGCTTTGATTCAGACAAGTGTTTCCATAGAACACAATTTCCCCCTCCTCTTTCCATAGCCCAAAATGTCCACAGAAATCTGTTCTGGAGGCCCCCTGGCCCCCAGGAACCAGATTTGGGTAATGTTTCAGGCTGCCAAGGGAGGGGACAGTGAGAATGTTATGTTCCATGAGCAGAAATCAGATTGCAGAAATGCTAGTCTGGATCCAAGCCTACATATCTGTGGAACTTGGACAGTATAGGGACTAGTGGTGTGAAGTACTGAAGTTTCTGTATCATTAGTATAGAGCAAAAAGAAGACCACCTTGGAAGAAGGAGCTTCAGTTCAGTGCAGAAGTCAGATTTATCACTGCAAGCTCATATACGCAGCATACACATTTCTCGCTTCTGAGCTACACATTAACTACAAGGGTTTTTTCTGTAATGTTGAGGGCTAGCTGTAAAAAAAGGATTTTCAGGTTTTTCATAGGTCACACAAATCCATGCCAGACTGCTGGATTCTATGCTTTGTGGTACAATTGTGGCAGTGATGAAAACTCTAAATCTTCTGTTTACAAGCCGCTTCCACTCTCTGCTGCACATTCCTCTTATATCTTCAAAGTCCTATCCAGTTTCTGTGGAAACAGCTTTGGGAACAGGAGTAAATTAGATAAAGTTAAAATAATATTTACTAAATCTTTGTCTTCCATTGTAGGATACAAAACATACAAAAATATTGTCCTTTTTTTTGTCTCCACTCAACTTTTGTTGCATTCCCATCTATGTGGTTTCTGTTTGGAATATCTTGGGATTCCCGAAGATACCCCTTAACTATCTCACCTCCAAACCACTGTTTATCTTTCTAATTTCTCTCATAAAGATATCCTGAAGCATCTTAGCCTCATTTTAAATGCTGCTATATGGTAATCTCACAGTCCACTGTACCGTTTCAGTAAATCCCCCCCCCATGACTTTTCCATGTTGTTTACTGCACATGGCAGACTTTGATTGGGAATTGTCTCATCTAATTTCTCTACAGTATCTAGCACACTAGAAGCATCACAATAATGTTTAGCATGCACATATTGACATCCTGCCTTTTACCTCCAGAATTCAGAGTGGTTAGTTACCCAAGCAGTATCTCATCTACACAGTGTATATTTATACAAACATTCTGCAAACCCCATTTAAAGGGACTGCAGTCCCTTTCAGTGGGGTTTGTGGGGCCACGAACTGGCCTCCTGTTTCAGTTCATGGTTTGGTTCATTCTTCAGCCATGAATCATGAACCCCATTTTCATGGTTCATGCCCATCCCTACTCATGATCTTTGTGTTAATGTCTTGTTATAAAAAAATGACCTGATTCAGTAACCAAGTAATGAAAATCAGCATAGTCTTAACTTGCTAGACCATCTGCACTATCCAAAGTCCTCCACGAGCACTGATGCTCACACAGCATTTTGTTGACTTACATTCTTCAGCCAGGGAGAAAACAATTATGAGCTTTTCTATGCATGCACAGATTGGATGTCTTCTTTGGGATGAGTTGAGCATCTCTTGTGGGCATAAAACATCCCTGTGCACATCGTGCCTCTTGTGCTCAGAGGAAATTGGCTTTGGGGTAATAGATCTAAATGAAGGCAATCAGTTGTAATTAGTAAACTATGTTGGATTTGAATTTTTTTTAAATGATTTTTTTTGCAAGTGGAATCCTGTTTTTCATTTTCCCTCTAAATAGATAAGAATTTTATTAATTTGCTTCTTTTTAATCTCATAATTTATATCATAGCAAATAACGTATGTTGATGACAATGTTTGTAAATTATATGGTAAAGCAGATAAATTACCTAAAGAAAGATGTATAGCATGATCTTTGCATGTCGCTTGTAGAGAAGGGGGATGCTGTTTATGAATAGAACTTTAATTAAACTTAGCTGCAGGCAAACTTGCTAAGGTGACAAGGCTGCTAACTAAGGAGATGAAATGCTACCTTGCTAATCCTCGTATATGACATTTGTGAAAATGTAGTATTAGACAGTATGCTAGAAAACTAATAAAATATTAAGGAGCACATTATGCCACCATATTAATGGTCTTTCATAAAATTATATATTAATAAAAATTAAAGCTTTCCAAGATTTATCAGAGAACAAAAGATTAGAAGAACAGAATTAAGGACATGAACAGCGCATGAATACAAAAGAACTGATGGTTAGTTCAGACATGACATGGGGCAATTATGTACAGGTCAGTTCACATATTTTGTACTAATCACATTTGTCAGATGAACAGTGGTATTTCCCACAGCAAATGTATAGGGTTGGATTCCATGGAAAAAATCCTCTTCTGCAAATGGTGAGGCACTTATCACCAATTGTCCTCCTATTGTGGCAGCCCTTCGACTCCCCACTCATGCTATTCCTCAGGGTCCCCTTTCTCTGAGAAGCAGTATTTCAGGAGCGTTTCAGGCTGCAGCAGGATGATGGAGGAGGGGAAGTCACATTTCTGTACACAGGATTTAAATGCAATCCAATTCATGAACTGTGAGTGTTTGACACATGACCATAAATACTTGCATATGAGCAATAGTGAACTTCCTCTATGGGCCCCCAAAGAAGGTGCCCTATTCTCCATTGTTTCCAATGGAGGGGGGAAAGGTGTTTAAAAGGATCTCAGTCCCTTTAAGTGCCTTCTGCAAGCTGGGCTTACCATCCCTTAAAATGCCTTATCCAAGCTTAGAGTTAACTTCAAATGTATTTAAAGGGACTGACAGCCCTTTAAATGCTGTTTTATTGTAGCTATCTGGCATTCCCGGATAACTCTGAATATTTTAGGATTATCTGGGAACAGCTATATTGTATAGCTGAACCCTAATCTTTGTACTTTTTGGCTCATTTATCATGGTGATAGTGAAGATACCATGACCCACCCTACCAAAGGTCACATCCATACTACTTCTCAAAAAAGCCCCAATTCACAGGTTTTAATGTGGGCTGGAAGGAGGCAAGTATTTGGACCTGTATAACTTCATCCTATCAGACTAAACATTCCATCTCATTTTCCCACTGATCAAGTGTCATCACCGTACATTAAAATACTTTCTCTTTTGGAGCAGTTTTTGCCAAAGTGCAGGTTGAATGCGCTACTAACTCGTGCACTTGATTTAAACAGAATGAGATAAAGGCTCATGTTGAGGCCTCTAGTTGTAATCATTGGTGGATCACCCCTTTGTACTGTCTTCTTAGAACTGAACTAGGTTCAGTAATGCATGTAGAATGCTGTAAAGGTGGTACAAGATACACTGGCGATCCCAAAGGGCTGGATAAAGCCATCAAAGCCGTGACAGTGTTTTAGACAGATTCACACATTATTGCCTTCCAAATTAAATCCTGCCGTTTCTTTAAAATCACACTCCTTGACACTTAAAGGATATGACACTACTTAAAAGGAACGATGTACAAAATTCACAAGTCTCTTGCAGCTTACCATTCACATTTGCACATTCTATTTTGCATGTGTAAGCTTTCCCACAGTTCCAAACAATCGAGGGAAAAGACAGATAATTAGTTTCCATGAATATTCATAGACATTCTTCTGTTATTCAAGGATCATGTTGATGGAGCAGCAGGCCATTGTACTTTATAGAGTAAATGAAAAACAAAGCATTGTCATTCTGAATGAAAGAAAATAACAATAATGTGCAGGAATGTGTACCAAAATGTAGGGATGGCTTTTTCTTGCTTTAAGTATCTTGAAAATCTCTTGTTGTAACCAATGCTTATTGTGCGAGCTTTTCACTTAGAAACTTTTCAGATTAAAAAATCAAATGCACTTGCATTTATCAAGCATTTGTCTGACAAGCTTATTGCTAGAATGATAATAAAATAATGGAATGGTGGGAAAGTAACTGAACTGACAGATTTTAACTCACTATCTACCACCATTTCTTGTTTGGTGGCAGTGTGACAGGGATGATCACTGGGAATAGTGCATGAGGCTCCAGAGAAGCAGTGCTGGGTGAAGAGCCTTGTGCAGCCAAGTCAATTAATGAGTGGTTAGGAGGACCTATGGAAGCCAGCCCTGCCTACCATTTGCAGGCTTTCTGCAGCTGCTGCCCCAACCTCCCACCCTAATCTAGATAATGTAATATATTCATGAAATTATTATCGTGTACATGAACAAATATACTTTTGCTAACATCATGTCTGATTCAGCTATGGCTGCTCGCCCAGAATCTAGGCCACAGTTTCTGCATTGCTCCAGTCTGGCGTTCAAGTCCATTTTGTATTAGCCAGTGCAGTGAATATGCTCAGTGAATAGGACATTTCTTGTGCATTAGGAAAGAGTGGGAAGGAATTAGCTACAGGAAATAGGATTCAGAGAAGTTGTAATTGCATAGATAAGGTCTTGTAAAACTATGATTCTAGGACTGTAAATTTGTTGAAGCTGGGAACCATGTTTACCTCTGCATTTGCAATGAAGAACCTAGTCAAGCATTAAACACAAAAGAAGCATTTGAACGGGCCCAGATGACTGAATGAATGAATGAAAGAAAGAAAATAAGGACAGAGCTTTCTGAAAGCCAGAAAATGTCAGGCTAGAAATGCCCATGAGGTTAACTTATTCCACATATTTAATACCTCCTGCCATATTGGCTGAGTTACTTGATCCCGTTTGCCATGTGCTGTTAGCAGACCCACATGCACCATTCTGGATATGTATGCAGCTCACAGAATCTGTTCAGTACAACCTAACTCTTTGGGTTGCAGGAACTCAAATAAACATGGCAACAAGGGACCCAAGGCCTACCAAGATGTGACACTGGGGATTCTGTGGCTGGAGATCCCAATTGATTTTTCTTCACAAATGGCATCAATGTTTGGTCTCGTTTGGCTGTTATTTACTTTTTTAGAAAATATATATGCCACCTCTCTGGAGAACCTGATTTTGCTTATGGCATAGGAGAAGGGTGCTAAACCATTTTCCCTGCATTATTTTTGGGCCTGACACAGCCCTGCTGATGTGCTATACCATAGGGCTGCTTCAGGTTAGGACAAAGGCACAGGCTGAAAGGTTTGTGCTTCTTCTCCCCACCTCTGAAGAGGTATCGGGGCTGCATGAGGATGCTAAATAGAGCCAGTTTGGTGTAGTGGTTAAGTGCGCGGACTCTAATCTGGGAGAACCGGGTCTGATCCCCCACTCCTCCACTTGCACCTGGCTGTATGACCTTGGGCAAGCCGTAGTTCTGATAAGAGCTGTCCTTGAAAAAAGAGCAGTTTCTGTCAAGAACTCTCTTAGCCCCACCTACCTCACAGGGTGTCTGTTGTGGGGAGGGGGAGGGAAAGGAGTTTGTAAGCCGCTCTGAGCCACTTTTGTGTAGTGAAGGGCGGGGTATAAATCAAATCTCTTCTTCTTCTATCTCTCCTTATGTATAATTCTGTTTTTGAGTGGCAACGTTCCATGAGTTCCCTCAGACATTGGCCCGTCAGCTGCCACTCAAGAGTACTCGTGTGCCATTGGCTACGTGCTGGGTCTGCTCCTCGCACCCTTCAGACACTGTGCCCTGTCAGAATTACTGGCAAACGGCTTTCTCTCTTGACGAAGACGCTTTTTCTGCTTGCCTTCTGTGTGTGACTAACGTTCCCCTCAGTGGCTGTTGGTAGGTGTCACAAAATGGCAGTTACCTGTGTTTGTAAGATGGCTGTGGTTCTTTGTTTAAAATGTTCCCCCATAAGGTTTAATTGAGCCTGCAGGGGTATCACTCACTGGGTTGAATGGGGCTTCCTCATCTGCTGGCCTACAGTTCCCAACTGCCCCAAGGCCAAAAAGTGTGGGAAAACAGGGATTGTGCTTAACCCCTGTTGATTTATGCTCTGTTGGTTCATAGTGTGTGCTTACTCCTACAGTACGTGTGTGCTCCAGAACTCTGTAAATAGTTAAATAAATTATTTTATTTGGGCTAATCTGTGTTGTGCTCTGAGCATGTAGTCTCCCCTGCTCTGCACAATACCAAAGGGAGGAGGTAGCCCAGGGGAGCAAGGAAAGGCCAGACCCTTGGGTTGCAAACTTTCCAGGGAACCCCCAAAGATTGGGGATTCCATCTCCAAATAGGGAGATTTGACAAGAGGGGTCTCATTGTCCCGATAAAAAGGCAGTGACGATTCCATGAGTGGTGGCAGTGAACTTAAGGAGTGAGATACACCCATGGGACGAAGGTGGGAGGCAAACAGCTGAGTTGTAAACTGGAGCCCGTTTCGCCACAATAGGCAACCAAGCTTGGTTCAGATAAAGGAAGGAAACCCTTCATAGGCCTTTGTGAGGAACGCATTGAGGCCAGTCCTGACTAATGTTTCCAACTCCAGGCAGGGAGATTCCTGGAGATTTTCTGGTAGAGTCTATGGAAGCCAGCGTCTGGGGAGGGAAGAGGCCTCAGCTGAACAGAATGCCATACAGCCCACCTTCCAAAGCAGTTATTTTCTCAGGGGGGGAGATCTGTTGTCTGGAGTTCAGTTGTAATACCTGGTGATCTTCAGGCTCCACCTGGAGGTTGGCTACCCTAGGCGTAGCAGTCAGTGCTTCAGAGCAGGGTCTGCTAGATCCAGGTTCTTGCTGTAGAAGCTGTGGGTGATTTTGGACCAGTCACAGACTTTCAGCCTAATCTCCCTCACAGGGTTGTTGTGCAAGTTAAGAGGGGGAGAAGAGAATGATGTAAGCTGCTTTGGCCCCCATTGCAGAGAAAGACTACTTTTCCTCCTGGGAAACCATTGTTGCCAATCTCCAGGTGAGAGAATATATTATCCAAGACAATTTTAACAATTCTTAACAGTTCAACTATTTCTCCAATGCAAACACTCTTATAATTTCTTAAAGGGTTAGGATCCAACAGTACTTAATACAAAAGACAATTTCCAAATGAAGTACACCAATCTTCTGTATAAGCTGCTTCAGGAGAGCAGACACTTCAAAGAAGTGTAAGTTCCACAGGAAAACAGAAGTTCCACATGAAGGGAGGAGCAGCTATACACGGCCGGCTTCAGTACCACATTTGCTTCCTGCTTCCTCAGATAGCTAATACGCTTCTAGCTGTGAAACTGAAAATATATTTCTATCATTACTTATAACAAATTTGCCATTTCCCCAGCTGTCAAAACATACATACTTACTCAAAAGATAATTTAACAATTCTCCTTAGACCAGTTTTCCAAATCCAGTCACCCAATTAACATGTTTTTTTTTTCTATCGAGAATGCCTCTACAATACTGTGATGGTTGACAATCAGCATTCCACTCTCTATGTCAGGGCTTCAGAGCATGGAAGAGGCTGCAGGTGTGTGTGGGAAATGGAAAGCTGAAGAGAGAGGGGGAAATAAAGGTAGGTTGATGATTGGCTGGGACGGAAATAGGGTTGCCAACTCCAGATGGGAAATTCCTGGAAATTTGAGGGATGGAACCTGGAGAGGGTGAGGTTTGAGGAGGGGTGGGACCTCAGACAGGTACAATGCCATAGACTCTACCACCCCCCAACCAGCCATTCCCTCCTGGGGGACCACTGTTGCCAATCTCAGGAGAGGGGTGGAAATCACTCAGAATTACAACTGATCTCCAGGAGGGAGGGGGAAGGAGGTGGAAAGCTGACATCAGAGGGGAAGATAATGGCAGGTTGATGCTTGGCTGGGAAGGGGATAGGCTTTCCAACTCCACGGTGGAAAATTCATGCAGATTTGAGGGGTCGAGCCTGGAGAGAGTGAGGTTTGAGGAGGGGTGGGACCTCAGACAGGTACAATGTCGAAATTACAACTGCTCTTCAGGTAGCAAAGATCAGTTCCTCTGGAGAAAATGGTGGACTGTGAGTCATTATACCCTGCTGAGGTTGTCACAGCACATTGATGCTGAGTGCCCAAGGCCTTGGCACTCTCCCAGAGCCTCTTTCTAGAGCTCGTTGTATTTATTTCTACAGCGGGCCTTATTCCTAGTTTAAAATAAAAATGCTTTAGAGCTACAACCAGGAACAGCTACATCTCTAGGTTGTCTTTGTCGAGCCACACCACAGCCGCTGAATGCTTTGCTCACTCATTGTCTGCACTTACCATTCTTCTCCCCCCCCCCCACCTCAGGCCACCAGAATACTTTTTGCTGGCTTAAAAAAAAAATAGTACTTGCTATATCATTATAGAGTTATAGAAATTTAGGTGATGTAGGGGATGGAGTTGACAGGTATGAGGAAGGGCAGCAATATAAAAGGCTGCCAGTGAGGGCAGGAGACTGCAGATGTGCTCACCTTCCCATCCACCTGGCTGCAAATAGAGGAGAGGAGAACAATATCAGCCACTTTGAGTCCCCATTGGGGGGGGAAAGTTGCAGTATAAGTAAATACGTAGATATGCTTGAGCCCAGTCGTGAAGCCCTATCTTCTGGGTTATGAGCACCCCTACAGCTGCTTCTTTGGTGCCTTTTGGACAGACCTGCTGCTAGAGCCAGGACACCATTTCTCCTGCTTCTTTTTGCATGCACATTGAGAGGAGCAACAGGACAACAAGATGAGGTCACTTGGTTGTGTGGAGAGAAGATTCTTTCATGTGGCCTTTGGCTTGCTTCTCATTGTGCTAATCTCCTGGTGCTCAGCCTGGTTTCCTGTTCCTGGCTGTCTTGGGCCTAGCCTTTACACTGGTGGTGAGGTCATAACCCTGGCTTCCTGGCTAAAATTTGAGACAAGGGAGGCAATATGTGGAAGAAGGTGCAGGAAGGAAAATAAAGGCAATGAACAGGCATTCCATTCAGTTACATACCCTTAGGCCTCATTTGGACAGGGAAGGGGAACTAAGGAATTTTGACAAAGCTTTTTAAAGAAAGTGGGAGAGGTGGATCATGGAGATATTCTGGGAGGCAATTCTAGGCAAAAGGGGAAAATGTGGTAGAATTCAGTAGGGTATTTCAGCATTTCTTAGAATGTCTAGATTTGAAGCAGTTCTGTGAAGCAGAGAATGAGTCCTGTGCAGTTTTGAAAGGCTTTGATATTATATGACTAAATTCCAATCAAATCATGGTGATTGTCTAAATATTTAAGTCATTTTATGAATGTGACTATTGATGATCATTTAAATACACTAGACAAATTACATGTCTGCTTTGCTCTGCCTTTTACATTTCTTAAATTAATCGGTGTTCTGCCTGATTGAGAACAGAGCAATGGCTCCTCTGTGCTTCCAGTGCTCATTATGGTTGCTTGTTGGCCCTGTAAAACAGATTTGATCTAAGCAGAAAGTGATATGTTTGATGGTTCATTGGGTCGAGTTGCCTCTGCAGGAGTGACATTGTTAGGCAATATTGAGGGAATGTCAAATATTATGATTCAAAGAAAAAATGGATATGAAAAAGCAGCCTTTTTCCCCTTAATGCTCAGTATGATTGGTTCTGGTGGTAGGAAGATGTGAAAAGTTAATAGTTTCATCTCTGTGTTGACAAGGCTTTCACTGCCGAAGAACACTCAGCTTCATAGTAGTGATGTTTGTTTGCTCAGATTTTAACCATCGTACTCCCAAAGGCTTAATCTTTAAGGGAAAATGTAAACATGCCATTTGTTTATTTGTTTTGTTTTAAATCAACCAGTGCCTATTGTTGATGTTATTGGCAGGTGATACCAGTCAATGTGTTGTGATTTGTGTAATTTTTAGTTTCTTGGACTTAGGTAAGAAGTTTGAGCAGTGTGATCAACATTCCTGCTCTGTTAGCTGAATTCATGGCTTGTCACAAGTTTCTGGGGTGTGGGCTAATGGCTAACATCAGGTCCTTCTCATTTATTTCAGTTACATTTTACAAAGGCCTTTGCAGAAGTTCCTGAAGGATTTCACTACCGCAGGGAACAATGAAAATGACAAATAAAAGGGTATGTTGTTGCAAGAGTGGAACAGAAATAGTATTAACTTTCCTCATAACGTGGAAGTCACAACGTGCATCTTTCAAACCAGCTCTCAGAAACAACCAGCCTCAGGCGCTTATCATGAAAAGGACTCCTATGGTAGCTTCTGGTGACTCTTCTGACCATTTTCTCATACTCCACATACCTACACAACCACATGGCTAGCATTACCTTTTTAGAATACCATTTTGTTCAACCAAAATTCAGATTATCCATATCCTAGGCCGTTTAGATACATGTGGTCATTTTGTGTAGATGAAAAAAAAATCTATGTAATATTTCAAAATATATGATGTTGCTTATGCAACTGACATGCCTTCCTTGCTGTTCACATATATTTCTGCTATCTGTATTCAAGAGTATTTCCCACTGTTGCTCCCTCCCTCTGGAATAGATTCACTAAAGTACTTTGCAAGGTTGGTGTCTCCCAGCTTTTCAGAAAGCTAGCAAGACTGTCCTGGTTGAAAGGGTTCATTGCTAAGGACTTGCATTTTAATAGTATGCAGACAGGAGGCATTCATGACAGTTAAGCCAGGGACTGATTTGCCTCAGTCCCTCTCCAAATAAGTGATGGGGCTCAATTGGCTATATGGGGAATAGCCATCCAAAGGGAAAGCAGAGGGAAGGGGCTATATAAACAAGACTTGACCCTTATCTGCTGGCTTTCCCTTCCTGCTGCTGACCTGCCCACCCTCCCTAGAATATCATGAGGGTAGAAGGTCACCATGTGGGCCCAAGGAGGAATTTTGGGGGTTCTTCCCTGCTTGGTAGTGGGGGGGGAGCATTTTTTTGCCTGCTTTACAATATCCAGAGGAGGTGGGATACATTTATAATTGAGCCTGGCCATAGCCTGTTTAAGCCGTAATTAGTATGACAGGGATAGGGCAGGTTGATCATGGTAGGTAGGGATGAGCAGCAAGCACCCTGAGCCACTGGGTGTCACTGAGGGTGTGGCCTGAGCAGATTATCACTGGCTTTATGACAGGATGGAGCTTGGGAAGGATTGTCTTTGGTGCTGAGCAACATCTTTCCAAACCTAATAGTGGCTTTATGGTGTATCAAGGATGGGGAATGGGTCTTGGCAGCTCTCAGCACACTAGGTGCAGGCAAGGATAAACATGGTTTGCAGAAGCCACTGGTCAAATTTGGAACCAGAATGGGTTTGCCAAAACAAAGGCAGCCATGGTTAGGTTAGGCTGCCTAGTGCAGCCCACCTCACTTAAATAGTGACAGTTAATATTTGATGAGGTAGATCAGCTAATTTTAATAAACTAGTTGAACCCATGCTTTGGTCTCATGTCTTTACTTGGGGTACTGGGGCAACTGCATTTTTGCAGACTTTTTTTTTGGTGATCCAATAGTTTTAAAGATGGTTGTGGCTTGCTGTATAAACCTGGCATTATTCATTTTTTTTATTATTGACACTGAATATTTGAAATGGTGAGGTATAAATTTAAATAAATAAATAAATAAACTTCACTGAGATTTTTGTATTATGGAATGTGCTAGGTGGTTATCTGTTTGGGATATGCTTCTGGCTTTGGATTAATCAAAACTATAGCTGAATCCAACCCGTGTGGGACTGGTAAAGCAAGTTCAGAAGTATGGAGCTACTTCAGACCACTATTGGTTTCTAGGGCTGTCCCCATATATTCTCCATTATTGCTGCAGCTTCCATTGTCATTTATCACTAATATACTGTCATTTTCAATGATAATGCACAAACAGATTACACTGGTAGCAGTGACCAGCTGCAGATATAGTCAATGAAGTAGTCAATGAAGGTTATAACTATGGAAGGGTGGAGGGAAAGAGTGCAATCCTAAATAGAGGGATACCCTTCTAAGCCATTCAAAGGGATTAGAAGCATGTAACTCTGTTTAGGATTGCGCAGAGACAGAAATAGTAAGCCAAGAATCTCTGCAGCCTCCACACAAACCAAATAATCAATCGAAATTCGATCTAGTACATACTTCAGAAAAATCACATTACAATATTTAACTGTTAGAAACTGCTGGGAAAAATATACAAGTCAATGGCTTTTTTAAAGCTCCTTTGTGAGCTGTCTCAAAACTTTCAATTGGAATTAATTATGTTCTCTTGCAAAGAAAGGAACAGTGTCTACTTTAGTAAGTGCTTAATGAGGTATATATTTTATCTTTTTCTTGACTGCTATATGGAAGCATTTAAACTCCTGTAGTCATTTTGAAAGTGTTAGATCTGTCATTATACATTATGATGCACGTGAACTAAGCTTGATAGAGATGTTTTATAACTAACTCTGTGGGATACTTGAGCCAACAATATGAGACAATAATCTGTATTTTGCATTTCATTAGGTTGCACAGAGTTTTTTGATGCATTTGATTACTTTGGATTATTGGCAGTAGGGGTGACCGGAAAAAAGCCCACATGAAAAACGCATAAATGAAAAAGGCCCACAGAAAAAACCCCATACAGAAAAAAAGCCCACATGGAAAGAAGTCCACATGGAAAAATACCATGTAGAGTGCCATAGATATTTATAATTGTGGATAACCGTTCATCTTCATCTCCATTTATGAGATTGTTGCCAATCTCCAGGAGACAGCTTGAGAGGTATTAAAGCTCTAGTGCTAATTCAAAGTGCTGGGGATGTATTGCATTCTGGCAGGGGATGCTGTGAGTGTAGAAAATGAATTATTAACAACGAAGTGTTTTAGAAAATCTTTGGGAATTGTTTGGTGCATTTATCATGGGGCACCCACCCAAAGCCTCTGGCATTTTCTCACTCTGCTTGCATCAAAACCAATTTAAGGCAAAATAGAGATATGGAGACTTTCCCATCCTCCTTTGCATCAATGTTTTTGCTGTGGCAACTTCAGCAAAATGACACAGAGTCCACCATTTTCTCCAGAGGAACTGATCTCTGCTACCTAAAGAGCACTTGTAATTTTGAGTGATCTCCAGCCCTCCCCTCAAATTTCTACGAATTTCCCAACATGGAATTGGCAACTCTATCTCCTTCCCATCCAACCATCAACCTACCATTGTCTGCCCCTCTGATTTCAGATTTTCATCTCCTCCCTCTCCCTCCTGGAGAGCAGTTGTAATTTTGAGTGATCTCCAGACCTCACCTGGAGATTGACAACAATGGTTCCCCAGGAGGAAGTGGGTGGTTTGAAGTCTATAGCATTATACCTGTGTGAGGTCCCGCCCCTTCTCAGACCTCACCCTCTCCAGGATCCATCCCTCAAAGTTCCCAACCTGGAGCTGGCAACCCTAGTCAGGATGAGTTTACCACAAAGGCCTTAAAAGGGCTTCATTCCTTTGTCTTTTCACTGAAGAACCAAGCTTGGTTGCCTAGCAACAGCCACTGAGGGAAACGTTAATCCCACAGGAGCCAAGCAGGATAAGTGTCTTCATCGGGAGAGACTGCTGCTTGGCAGTTATTCTGACAGGAACAGTGGCTGAAGTGGCAGTGGGCGTGGAAGAGGAGTGGACCCAGCACCCAGGCAATGGCATGCAATTACTCTTGAGTGACAGTTGATGGACCAATGGCTGATGGTGAGCACTTCATAGCTAATGGGAGAGCTGGAAATGGCCAATACATAAGGGAATCCATAATGCAGTTAAATGCCTGCAGTAACAACACTGAACAGCCCCTAAGGCTGTTTGAGACCCACCGCGGCCGGGGTGAGCTCCCGTCCCTAGTCCCAGCTCCCGCCCACCCAGCGGTTCGAAAGCTCAATAAGCACAATGCAAGTAGATAAATTGGGTACCTGCCCTAGGTGGCTGGGGGCACCCTCCTCCTTGTGGGGTGTGCAGTGGCAGTGGCGGTAGAACAACAGAGCGGTTGGCAAGTGAAGCGGCGGAGCAATCAGCAAGCAGCCCTGACGACCTAGTGACATTGAGTGACAGAGACTGCGTGGAGGCGGAGTCGTGGAGGCGCGGGGGCATGACAGCACGGCGGAGCCAGCAAGGACATAGCCGGAGCGGTGGCTGGTGCGTGGCCGTGCCCCAGGATAAAAGCCCGCCAGAGGAAGTCGCTGGAAGCAAGACCCGTCCCAAAAAGAGGAAGCAAGATCCGCCCCAAGGCACCAGGCGGTCGACCGCCAAGAAGAACACCTGAAGCCCGCTGGAAAGAGCCAAAAACAAGAGCTGCCTGGGTGCTGGTAGGCAAACACTTCCCCCAGTTAATGTGGCCCTAAGTAGGAATTTAAAAATTGTATGTAAACCGTACAGAGACCCTTTGGAGTTCGAGCGGTATATAAATTGAAAGTTAAATAAAAAATAAAATGAATAAAAAATATTAAGATTATACTTGATAAAATCACAACACAAATTGTTGCATGTGAATATGACATGTTTTAATCCTAAAATGACAATATAAAATATAGGTAATACCTGTTCATTCTCATAAATGGAGATGAATGGTTCTCCACAATTATAAATATCTATGGCACTTTACATGGTATTTTTTTCTGTGTGGGCTTTTTTCTGTGTGGGCTTTTTGGTGTATGGGCTTTTTTCCATGTGGGCTTTTTTCATAGAACCAGCAGTAGGATGGTTTAAGTATTAGGGCTGGTTCATTGCTGCCTAGCTGGGGGGGGGGGTTGGGGAAGAGTAATAGCTGTGCTGCTTTCGCTCCCCACTTCCTCAGCTCCCAGGTACATGACCCTGCTGGCCTGCCTGCATTCAACCTGCCAGGAGAGCGCCTCTCTCCAGCTATCAAATTCATTACCTGCTCGGTGATCCTGCCTTTGATGCGTGGGTCACACATGGTCACCAACATGTATACCTTCTGCTTGGTGAAGATGGGCTGAAAGCATGCCTCAAACCCTTCTTTCAGCCTCATCACCAGTGCGCGTACCTCTGGAACAAGGTCTGCACATCCTGTGCCCGCCTCCAACAATGAGGCCAGTCCCTCATATGCCATGTGGAACATGGGGATGACCAGAGCCAGATTCGCCATGTCAGATGAGAGCATGTCTGTTTGGCTCTCGAAGGGTGCAAGAACCTCCACAGTCTGAGAGACCATCACCCACTCCTCCTTGGTGAGTTGGCTGTCTTCTCGAATGAACCCACTCTCTGAGATCAGGGCAATCAGGGCTCTTTTCTGCTCCACCAAGTGCTCCAGCATGGTACAGGTGGAGTTCTAGCGGGTGCTGACATCACTGAATAGGTGGTGCTCTGGCATGCCCAACAATGTCTTTTTCTCACACATCCTTATTGCTGTGTGAGAAGTGGCCCTAGGAAGAGTAGTAATGGACCAAATCATTCTAAACAATTGGGCTGAGCGTGAGCTTGCAGATGCAATTGAGCTGCATAATACTCTCTCTTCGCAGCTTTGAGTGCCATCTCATAGGATCTCATAAACATATTTTAGGATGCTCTTGTAACTTCATCATGAGCATGTCACCACTGTCTCTCTAGCCATTTGAGCCTTCGCTTCATCAGCCGCAACTCCTGGGTATACCATGGAGTGAGCCTAGAGTGAGGGTGCAGAGGGCATCAGGGAGCAATTTCTTTGATGGCTGCAGAGAGTCGGTTGTGTCAATCCTCTACTAGCTCATCTAATGAGCCACCAGGGGGCATTGGATCCTGAGGAGCCATCTGAAGCCACATAAGGTCCATCTGGCTCTGTGGGTGAGCCAAAATATGCTCGCCGTCCACACAGGGTTGAGGTGGCACATTCAGTCAGGGCCTCAAGGCAAGGTGGTCTGACCATGGCACTGCCAAAGCACTGTAACCCCCGCTGTGAAGATCAAATCAAGCATGTGCCCGGCCCGGTGAGTGGGGGTTGTTGCATTTTGGGAGAGTCCTAGTGCCGCCATGGATGAAACCAGATCCACTTCCCAAGTAGAGGCCACATTGTTGGCATAGACATTAAAATTGCCCAAGACTATCAGTCTAGGGTGTTCCAATGCCCAGCCTGATACGGCCTCCATCATGCCAGTTTGTAGTGGTTAAGTTCATGGACTCTAATCTGGGAGAACCGGGTTTGATTCCCCACTCCTCCACTTGCACCTGGCTGAATGACCTTGGGCAAGCCGTAGTTCTGATAAGAGCTGTTCTTGAAAAAGAGCAGTTTCTGTCAAGAGCTCTCTCAGCCCCACCTACCTCACAGGGTGTCTGTTGTGGGGAGGGGAAGGGAAAGGAGTTTGTAAGCCACTCTGAGACATCTTCAGGTAGTGAAGGGCAGGGTATAAATCCAATCTCTTCTTCTTCTTGTCTCTCCTCAGTGCAGCTCACTAGTGCATTTGGATATCACTCTATAAGGGCCCAATGACCATTACTCTGTATGGGTCCAATGACCCCCTCCCCAAGAATCAATTTTCCTAGGATCAGAAATAGCTGTTGAGGGAGGGGAATACAGGAAATATTTGCAACCTTTAGCACCTTCTGCGTAAGGATTGCTGGATCAAACCCTGCAGCTCATAAATGGGGGTGGGTAGTACAACTAAACTTAGTTGAAATATAAAAAATTAGTTGTGACTGCTTTTTCAATCAGAAATGAAGTTAGCTCTGATTTTAGGCTCGAGCTGTTCCTGAGTTTGTGAGATTTAAAAAAAAAAAATCCCCAAAGATGTCAGTGAAAGTAATTGTTCAAAGCAACTATAATGCCCATTACCTCCATTATTCTATTAATGAAATTAATTGCTGGTAAAAATGACAATATAAGTACAAGAACTGCATATATTTCACGTGCTCCTTAACCAGGGACACTCCTTGTTTTCTGGTATTGGTCTCTATCCCTTTTCCTTTCCTGTTTAGGGAGATGTTGGGAAAACCTTCTTATAAAAGTTTGTGTACACAAGTGCAGGAAAGCTCTTCGGGTTTTACTGAAATCAATGGGTTTGGAAGAATGTAACCTCTGTCTATGATTGCACTGTAATTGTTAATATCTGATGGGGAGGGGTTCTAATTCCCATGCACAGGATGCATGTACTGTTATACATAAACATAAATAAATCTACCAGCAGATTTTATGAACTTCGACAATATAGGTCTTATTTCAAAACAAAGCCTTTGTCAGTAACTAGGGTTTTCCCCATTCCCAGGAAGGGCCATAGCTAGTTTATCAACTGAAGCTGGTGAAAGACACCGCTGGCCAACTCTGCCACCTGTTTATCAAACAGGAGGCCAGAGTCCAGGAGCACTCCCAAACTATGAACCTCCTCCTTTGGGGCGGCCAACCCCACTGAGAACAGGAGATGTCCCAGTTCCTGGTCAGACCTGGTCAGACCCCACCAGTAGTGCCTCTGTTTTGTTGGGATTTTCTGTTTCTGTTAGCCGTCCTGCCTCCAGGCACCTGTTCACAGTTTCCACAGCCTTCCTAGGATCTGCTGGAAGCATAAGATAGAGCTGAGTGTCATCCACATACCAGTGGCAGCTCAGCCCAAATCTCCAGCTGAACTTTCCCAGTGAAGAGCATGGGGGACAACATGGAACCTTGCATAACCCCTTGGCCAGAGAACACAAGGCAGAGCAGCAGTCCCCCAGCACCACACTCTGACACATGCCTTTGAGCTGGAACAAGAACCACTGCAGAATTGTGCTCCCAGCTCCAATCCTGAAAGGCAGTCCAGAAGGATACCATAGTTGATGGTATCAAAAACTGGAAACAGGTCCAGGAAAATTAACACCTGTCCATCTCCTGGCTCATGTCATCCACCAGGGTGACCAAGGCCATTTCAGTCCTATAACCAGGCCTGAAAACATTTTGGAATGGATCCAAGCAATCCACTTCATTTAGGAATCTGATATTTGCCAGCCACCACTCACTCAATCATTTTGATCAAGAATGATACATTTAAAAACAGATAGTAGTTATTAAACTCTCCTGGTCTCCTCCCCTTTCCCTCTGTATCCTGTCTGTCTGTCTGTCTGTCTGTCTGAAAAGAGTGCCAGAAGAAACATTCTTATTAGGTAAACTGAAATGTTGATTCTTACAGTTTTCTCTCTGTAAAAATGGGTTATATGTGCTCTGTTTTGCTTCCTTTGAAGAACTGATGTACATATTTTAAAATTCCTGTTGGCAGCCTTAAGTGTGTGAAGCAGGGCAGTCTAGAAATGTGAATGCATAGATTTTGCTTGAATATACATATTCTGTAGTTCAAGTACATACCCTGTTAAGGCAGTGTAGAATACCCTCCAGATATGGAACTGGATAGTTGTATCTGGGAACCTGCTCCATAGTTACAAGGAGAGACAATCCAACTCAACTCATCCATGGCAAAAATAACTTTATTCAAACTGATAAATAGCCTGTTGGGTCTTGATTTTTTTTTTTTTATCCAGCAAATAAGGAAGCAGCTGCAGCAATGTGCTGCTGGATTTATTTAGTGTCATACCTCCCCCCCCCTTGTTTCTCCCCTACGATACCTTCATTCCACAGGGCTGAAGGCACTAAAACTCTCATGGAAATTTGTGAGGCTACTAAGGCCCAATGCCTGTTTATAGTATTTTCTCATTCATGTTACCCACTTACTCCCACCCTCTGGCAGCGTAAAGGGATCTTGAAAAACAATGCATAAATTATTAGCATAATAACTCTGAAGTCACAGAGGTGTAAAAGTGCCTTATTTTAAATTAGAACTGACTATAAAATATTAGCATGCATTTGCTTGCAGCCACACAGCAGCTGCCTCTTCAGAGTAAGGAAGATAGGGTAGAGGATGTAGCATCTGTACCTTTCCAATTCAGGTCAAGCCCAGAGTGAAGCATTGCTTACATTAAGTTTTCAGCACATCCCAAATGTCACAGGTCATGGGCAGGCTAGATTAGAATATAGTGGCATGAACCAGTAGTTTTGTTATTATTCTGCAGTACACATGCATGCAGTTTCTTTACCTGTAAAACAGGTGGCATCACATTGGATTTTTCCTTCAGATCCCTCACCAAATTGCTTTCATTTCATTTATATTGTACCACTACCCTCAAGCGAGGATACAAGACACCAGTGTGTAGGTTACCTAGTTTATTAATGGCTGATCTACATCAATTAAACATCCCTGAATGTTAAAATAAGGCATTTTTACACCTCTGTGACTTCAGAGTGACTATGCTTATAACGTTCTGAGCAAAACCACCATGGCTGCAAAATTAGGCAGCATTATAGCTGGCTTTGTCTACCCTCATCTGCACAGTGCCAAAAGGTGTTAAGACTCATCTCCCAAGGGCTACTCCAGCAACTAAGGGCTCAGTGGATGCTACTCAACCACCACTCAGTAGATGCTACTAGCCCACCAGACCACCTGGGCCAATGATGGAACAGCGCCCCCCCCCAATCCTTAGAAAGCTCAAGGTGCTTGCCAGTTATCCCTACCTGTACTATAGCAACTTGCACTATCCTTGCCAAAACAAATTCTGGCCTAACCAATTCAAAAGTCAGGCCTAATTGCAGAATTTGGCCACTCATGAGGACACTGCAGAGCCAGTGAAAAAAGGCCTTCTTTCCCAGGCAATTTGAAGGAGGCCCTGAAAATTCCTGCTTGGTCCCTCAAAATGCAACCAGTTACTCCCATATTATGCAGAGGGTGGATGGGCCAACTTGTCACAAAAAGCCTGCTGGAGGGAGCAGGGCAGAGAACAACAGCACCCTTATGACTTTCTGCTCTGAGGCAGCAAATGACTCATGAAAAGCCAGTAGGGACTGTTTGGGCTGAGAACTGTGTTAATTTCCAAATGTTATCATGGATTGGATCATGTGATCGGTGAACACAAGGATCTTGGGAACTTGCGGATCCTCCCCTGCCCTGGAGCCATTTCCAATCCCGTGACAGTTTATTCCTGGTATTAAGGGACTTGCATGTACTCTCAGCTGCACCAGTAAGGCAGCTGCAGTGGAGAGGGAAGGGGGCAAAATCACTTCTTTCTTTCTCTTCCTTGAGCAGAGCTCTGTTTATGCAAGAAGGCAGATGTCATTTCCTTCTCCCCCCCCCACACCCAATCAGTATGGCTGTTAGGAAATTTCCTGGGATCAGAAATGCTTCTTGCAGGAATGGAGGGTAGGAAAGATCCTAGACCATCTGTGCTTTCTGCTTATGGTTTGTGAGATCCAAGTCAGTATTTCTCAGATGGAGAATTGAGTCTTGAAACACACTGAACATTCGTCTTAAGCATTACTGAAAGGATTATTAGCACTCAGTATCCTCAATGGTTTTTTACCTTCCAAATGAGAAATTATCAGTATGATCCTCTCTTTGACTTATACTCTTTCTATGATGATAGGATTAGTAAAGTTATGATGACATTATTATTACTACTAAGGGAACAGTGAAATTATGATGGTGCAGTGATGTTGTTACACCATTATAACAGAGGTGGAGTTGTAAACAGCAGAAGAGTCAGAAATCAGTGAGGTTGGTGGTTTGTTTCAGGGGGGTTGGGAAAATGGTCTGCTTATTTTGGATCCCCCTGAGGGCTACGCATAAAATTATAATAATAAATTATCTGTTGTAAATAAATACATAGCCAACAAAGTTAGAAATTATGCACCCCCTTCTCCTTCTCTTGTGCCCTCCTGCCACAGTGGAAGATAGGATAAAAAAAAAACTCAAGAAGCAATTACAGCATCTCAACAGGGTTATACAATTTCTACAAAAGAACTCAGCTCAGTCTTGGGTTGTTAGGTGGCCGCCGCAGCCAAAGCAGAGACTTGGCCTTGCCTGTGGCAGAGTAGGGTGGGAAAGAAAGCAGAACCGGTAAGCACTTTCAGCCAGTTCTGATTGGGGACCAGGGGGTCATCAGGAAAGGCCCCAGGGCTGTAGGGGAAAGGGCTTCAGGGGTAGGCGTTCCTGGAAGGTGACTTGTGCACTGGGCTGCCAGTCGCAGGCCAGAGACTTGGCCCTAGACTGGGGCTAGTGACTTGCCCATGTATCTAGGCAAGGAGGTTGGCTGGAGTGACACCTGCCTGGCCTGTTCTGCTCCCACTTAGTTCCCTTGCTGTTGATTTGTTATGCAAAATAAATAGTTAATAAAGTGGCCTTTGTTTGAATTCCAAACAGTTGTCTGTCTCATTATTTCCTGCTCGGGGGGGCCAAGAAGCAACTCATGCTAGGATTACAATTTTATTTATATATTAAATTGGATTTTAATTGCCCTTCCCCACCAACCCAGCACTCAGGGTGCTGTACAACATAATAACTCTCATAATCCATAGTTAAAAATTAAAACAGTAAAAACACAGTATTTAGCCATAAAAGATGGTGCTAAAATCAAGCAATGTAGCAAGACCAACAAAACCAATCTAAAAGGACACACTCAAAGTGAAACCAACCTGGCAATTCAATACCAAGCCTCAGGAAGACACAGACACACCAGAGAAAAAGAAAAGAGTCATGGAAGTCTAAAAAGGCTGGCTTCCAGTATTTCTGGTTAATCTGGAATATTTCCAGGATTTTTGGGACCCATTTCCTGGTATCCCAGAAACCCCTGATACCATCTGGATACCTGAATATATTTGGAGAATACCAATAAGGTATCTTTTGGATATATATTTGTACCAGATATCTCTGAATGGACATCTCTAGATGCTCTGCAGGTGTGACGGTTGTTGCAGCTACATTGCCTCTTCTGACTAGCCTAGCCATAGAAATCTTAGCTGGACTATATAAATGACATTATCCTAATATGGTTGCCAGGGATTCCATATACCTTACAACTAATTGTGCATTAAAAAAAAATGTTGGCCTCATATTTATTTATTTATTTTAAAAAAGAGCCCTCCCCCAACAATACTACAGGCACATACTACATTTGAAACTTGGCTTTCAACAAATATGTATGATATAACACAAAGACCTACAGTTCACAAGAAAACAATAAAAAATCCCACTAGATATGCCAGATGGCTTGAACATCTCTCTAAACTTCCTCTCTGGACCCATGCCACTGTTTCTAACTTCTTCTTGTCTTTCATAAAGCTACATGATGTCATGAATGTGGGTGGTTTGGATTGTTAACCTGATTTACCTCTCATGCATATATGCCTTCATTTGAGATCACAAATGCATTTGTAATTCTACAGCTTTTTTGGTGGGGGAAGACTTGGTTTGCCTGGCACAAATGTTCTCCCAAGAGGCTGTTATCCCATGGGACAACAGTGTAGATTCTGGAGCTCCAGATGATCACACTTGTGTTCCTGCAGGGCTTTCTCAAATGGATCCATGATTTCTGACAGCTGTCTTTTCCTTTAATCAGTCAGCTGAAGAGCTTGTAATGTTCATCCCGTGGTTTGTTATGCCAAACGAGATAGATGAATGCAGCCTCAATTGCTTCTTTGGTTACCATACTCCATATTCTTGTGAAACAGGTGTGGTTAATGAGTGCAGGCCTGACTCCCCCCCACCCCCCAGAATCTAACAATGTAGCAAACTGATGATCAAGTCGAGGATACTATTTTCTACTACACTATTAAAATGACACAATTCAGCACAACCCATTGCTAGCTAAGGAGAAATGCAGATGTAGTTCATATTATCCACAGATACAATGGTCATGATACATGAGCAGAACACTTTGTCAAGAAGTGACACTTTTTAAAAATAGAACATTTCTATTAGAGAGAGAGGAGCTGCGGTGGTTCAAGTGGTTAAGACGCTGAACTGCAGGCTGTGGAAGGTCAGTAGTTCAGCAGTTCGAGACCCGGGTGCCGCATGATGGAGTGAGCTCCCATCTCTAGTTCCAGCTCCTGCCAACCTAGCAGTTCGAAAGCAAGAAATTGAAAGTAGATAAATAGGTACCACTTCGGTGGGAAGGTAACAGCGTTCTGTGTGCCTTGGTGTTTAGTCATGCCGGCCACATGACCACAGAAACGTCTTTGGACAGGGCTGGCTCTTCGGCTTTGAAACGGAGATGCGCACCACAACCCTAGAGACAGATTCGACTGGCTTTCGAGCAAGGGAACCTCTACTTTTAATTATAGAGAGAAAAGTGCTATTGGTTAACTAATGAAGTAACATACACAACTTCTGAAGCACATAATAATTAAAGTATCCACATGTCATCTGTCCAGTTGTGGCAGACATAAATCATCAGAAAAAAAAAGCAAGAAGTCTCAAAATTGGTCACCAAGTTCAAGCTAATTTATTTATTATTTATTTATTTATAATTCACATTTCTATCCCGCCCTCCCCGGAGGCTCAGGGCAGCTTACAGGGCGTATCGCCAGATAAAACAATAAAACAATACAAAATTGTAAAATACATCACATTAAGCCAATTTTGGTGCTCCTCTCAGTCAGTTTCCAATTTCCAAATTACAATTTCTAGAGGCAAGATGGCCACCCCCAACACCTCCCGTTCTCGCCCATAGTGCAGCGATTATGGAGCATTGATGGAACATGCCCCCTCCTGATGTTCATATATGGGGCGTTGATGGTAACTAGTGCGTTGGTGGTGCACTAGTGGTGGCGGCTCCTATTCAAAAGCCTGGCGGAAGAGCTCCGTCTTGCAGGCTCTGCAGAACTGTGCTAGGTTGACTATAACTGTTGACTATAAAGGCCACACCATTTTTATTCCGAGATTCCTGGTCACAGTAGTAGTAGTAGTAGATATAGAAGACCATTATATCTTCTTCATGACAGCCCTTCAAATACTTAAAGACTCATCCAATAGATGCTGGGTCCCTGACCGTAGTGCCCTTGGGGGAACATGTGGGGCAAGGCGGTCCCTTAGGTAGACTGGTCCTTGACCATATAGGGCTTTAAAGGTAATGACCAGCACTTTGAAGCGAAACCAGTACGCTATAGGCAACCAGTGCAGCGCTTTCAGCACAGGCTGGATGTGGTCTCGTCTAGGAAGATCCATCAACAGCCTGGCTGCAGCATTCTGCACTAGTTGCAGCTTCCGAATTTGCGACAAAGGCAGCCCCATGTAGAGAGCGTTACAGTAGTCTAGCCTCGAGGTGACCGTCGCATGGATCACTGTGGCTAGGTCATCCCGGTCGAGGAAGGGGACCAACTGCCGCGCCAGCCGAAGATGGTAGAATGCTGACTTGGCAGTGGCTGCTACCTGGGCCTCCATTGTTAGCGCAGAGTCCAGGAGCACCCCCAAACTCCTAACCTCAGACACCGGCACCAATGGTGCCCCGGCGAAGGTCAGGAGAGGGAGCCCTAACCCCGAACCGATCCGACT
>NW_015164203.1:334776-334975 GCF_001447785.1 Gekko japonicus
TCTGGGCAAGGGGGCGCATGTAGATATTAAACAACATCGGGGATAGCACTGCCCCCTGAGGAACCCCACATTCAAGGGGCCACCTCCGGGACCGCTGATCCCCTATCGCCACCCTCTGTCCCCGACCTTGGAGAAAAGAGACCAGCCATTGCAGGGCAAGCCCCTGAATCCCCACGTCGGCAAGGCGGTGAGCCAGCAA
>NW_015164203.1:335724-335893 GCF_001447785.1 Gekko japonicus
CAATTTGCCCAAATAGGGCAAATTGGACACCGACCGATAGTTGGCCAATTCGGCCGGGTCTAAAGATGGCTTTTTTAGGAGAGGGCGGACCATCGCTTCCTTGAGTGCCCCGGGGAATCGTCCCTCCAAGAGAGACTTGTTAATAATCTCCTGCAGGGCACCTCGAAAC
>NW_015164203.1:336222-396191 GCF_001447785.1 Gekko japonicus
CTAGCAGATGCAATCCTGGCTGCAAAGAACTCCCTCTTTGCGGCCTTGACTGCCATCTCATAGGCCTTCATAAACGTCCTATAAGATGCTCTTGACGCCTCGTTGCGAGCACGACGCCACCGTCTCTCTAGTCGTCTCAGTTCTCGCTTCAGCTGGCGCAACTCCTGGGTATACCAGGGCGCCCGCCTCTCACGAGTCCTGAGAGGACCCCTGGGAGCAATCTCGTCAATGGCTGCGGAGAGCTGGTCATGCCAGTCCTCCACGAGCTCATCCAACGAGCTGCCAGGGGGCTTCGGTTCCCGCAACGCCATCTGAAGCCGCACAGGGTCCATTTGGCCTCGCGGACGAGCAAAAATCCGCTTGCCACCTAAGCGGGGTCGGGGTGGCACATTCAGACGAGCCTTCAGGGGCCTGGTGGTCTGACCATGGTACCGCCATCGCAGTAATCTGGTCCACCATTACTCCCGCAGCAAAGATCAGATCGAGCGTATGACCGGCCCAATGCGTGGGGGAGTCCCATTGCCGCCATGGACGACACCAGGTCCGCAGCACAACTGGAGGCCGCATTCTCGGCATGGATGTTGAAATCACCCATGACCAGCAGCTGCAGGTGCTCCAATGCCCAGCGTGATACGGCCTCCAGCAGGGACGGCAGGCTATTGGCCGGTGCGCTAGGCGGTCGGTACACCATTGCCAAACTCTCCTCGGCCTCCATCATTGCCCCGACACACTCAATGTCCGCGATCTCCACGGCCGGGAGCGCCCTGAAGGAGAAAGCCTCCCGAATGAAAATAGCCACTCCTCCCCCCCGCCCCTTTGTCCGTGATTGGTGAAGGACCGAGAAACCAGGTGGAGCAAGCTGGGCCAGGGCTACGGTTTCCCCCTCCCTGACCCAGGTCTCAGTCACGCATGCCAGGTCAGCTTCTTGATCCATCACAAAGTCCCGAAGGACCGCAGCTTTGTTGTTAATCGACCTGGCATTGCACAACACCAATGATGGAGAGGGGTTCTCCATCACAGCCCCACTGCCAGTCACCCTTGGGATGGGTCTCAGGCTGGAAGGGTGCCGAGCCATTCTATTTCTCCGCAACCTTCCCTTCAAATACTGCCTAGACCCACCGCTATACTTACCCCGCCCCAAGAGCACCGGAATCACATGACCAGGTATTTCCAACACCGGGCGATCTCCGCAATGCTTCATATCGCCCATGGCTTATAACTGGGCAGATAAACCAAGCTAAAATACACTTCCACTACTTCAGCAATAACTAACCCCTAACTACTCCTCTGCTAGCAGATACTACAGTGCTACACAATAAAATTTCAATAAAATTTCAAACAGATTTCCTTGACCAGGTGCGCAAAAGCCACACTCCTTGGTCACACAGTTGCCAGTGGACAAGACACAACAAACTTCCCTAACCTAATTCCCTGCCAACTACTAACTCACTCCCTTGCAGCACTCATCTTCCACATAACAGACAAACCACACTCATTCCACAACTAAAACCACACTCACTCTCTTATTGCTGATCCAATATTAGACTTCGCTTTACATTTGTAGTTGTTCCAAGCACCCCCAACAGGCAGCCCCAATCCTCGCCACTTGTTTGCTCCGAGTTCTCTCCAGGCCGCGTCTTCGACCAGTGACAGCCAGCTGCTCCAACTCGCCCCACCAACAGACTAGGCCCACAAGAGATAGAGACCCTGGTTGTCCCTCTCTGCTGTCCCTGTCCGGGGGTCCCCACTTCTGTGACAGCCGGCCGTCGGTCACTCACGATCCGCTGGGCATCCTCCTGCCGGGCTTCCCATTCACTCTCACAGCACCTGCAGTGTCTCAGCAGTAACATCCGCCACAGCAACGCAGTCCAGTGGGCAACCCCCCACAGGGCTCCCCGTTTGCACTTTCGACGTCCAAAGCGTCTTAGCAGCCGCAGCAGCAGGACGGCGGCCACGCCCAGGGCCCCCTCGTCGCGAGTCTCCCCGTCGACGGGCGTCTCCCCCCATCTAAAACCTCCCCATCAGTAATCACCTCCTTTGTTGACCTGCTCCCTACCACACACCAACGCCTCCACCAAAGCTCCACCAAATAACGCCACCTCGCCACCTCGGCAGGCAGAGGGAGAGAAGGGAGCGTTTCTTCCAACTTCCATCTCCGTCATCTCAGGTAGCGGAGGAAGGGGGCGGGGGGAGGAGGAGGTAGAGGAGGGGGGAGCGTCCCTTTCAGCCTCGCCGGTCTCACAGGCTCGGAGACGCTCAAGCTCGTCGGCTTCAAGCTCATTGTAGGCTCGTTGTCAGCTTGTTGTAAGCTTGTTGTCGGCTCGTTGTTCGGCTCGATTAAGCAGCAAACTTGCGGGTAACACGTTCTAGTCCACCTATTCAGTGAGCAAGTTCAATGTTTCAATGTTCAGTGTTCCCCGCCCCTTGGGACATCCAGAGAACAAAGTCCAATATTGGAGTTAAAACTAGCTGGAGGAGCTCGAGCACCTGAGCTCCGTCCCGGACGCCATCTTGCTTGTGAAAGTTGCAGTGCCAAAAATGAAGGGAATCAAAAATCCTGGCTCACATTATCTCCAGACCTCAATCCCACTGTTATTTGCAGTGGAAGCTAAGGCTCTCTCTGGTCAGCATTATGTCGCAGCCCAGCTGATCTCGCAGGCTCCAAGTGCAGGTCACGCAGGCAGGAGCAGGTCAAAGGAATGTTCACAGTGTAGTCCAAACAGTCCAAGGTCAGTTGTTACAGTCAGAGAGAGTCCAAAAGCAGAGTCAGGCCAGTCCAAGAGTCACAGGAGTAGAGCAGAGTCAGGAGTTGTGGTCACAGGATTCACTGTGAAGTGACGTGTTGCTTCCACAAATTGGCAACAGCTCACACCCAGCTTTATGTAGCTTTTCCCTAATTAGCCTTATCTGCAGCTGGCAAGTTAGGGCTCCTGTAATGACTCTACTTGTAGCTGTCAATGGGCCATTAATCTTTTACTCTGTCTGCGTTCTTGCAATTGCCTTCTTTCTATGAGCACGGGGGGATCTGGGGGAGTCATGAGTGCCTCTGGAGGTACTTGCTCCCTGACTTCAGCCAGCTCAGTATTATCTGACTGAAATTCCTGACTGTCCTCTACTCTGAAGTCATCTTTCACCACACTGGACTCAGGCTTGACTTCTAAGGAGAGTTTACTCACACTGGGCTCCAGTTACCAATCAGACTGGTCAGGCTGCAAGTCAGACTGGTCCTCACACAGGCTGGGCTCAGGCAGCAAGCCAGAGTCTGGCTGCACCTCAAGCTGAGGGTGGTCCACAACACATTAACTCAGAAAATAAAGCCAGGCATCTGAAAATTGGCCACAAAATTCATGATAATCATGGGAGTTATACTGCCCAAAGTGAATGGAATCAGAACATCCTGGCCCATGTTACTTTCAGACTCTTGTGCAAACTTCCATCTCAACAACACTCTCTTTTCAGTGATTTGTTTATTTAGATATAAAGATGCTGCAAGCTGAGACATTCTTGTGTCAGAACTGCTGAAACAGGTGCCAACAAGAATGTTATACCCCTTCAAACAGCTCCCCCCAAAGCCTTGCCAATCACACAATTCATTCAGCCCACCGAAATTAGTTCAAGTTCACATCCCCCCACACCTATGAACCTACAATCCTTATCTAAGACAGGCTAGCGAGCACAGACAGACACCAAAGTCATTCAGTCTCTTCCCGTCGCATGGGAGGCATCCTTAGAAAAACATTTACCAAGCAACAAAGCAAAGCAGGCATACACACTCACACAACTCCCTCCCCCAACATCTCAAATACAGAACAGTGCAGGAAAATGAAAACAGAACACAAGATCCCATGGCAAACGAGGCCCCGAGTTTGACATTCTGCCCCCCAAGACCCCTCACCCTCCCAGTTTCTGAGGAAAGTGTTCATACAAGGCACGAACTTGCCAGGGGGTTCTAACATGATCACTTCTCACCCATTCATTATGACTCAGGTCAAACTCTCGCCATTTAATAAGATAGCATAGGTGGCCCTGTTTGATTTTAGAGTCTAAGACTTCTTCCACCTCCTGATGGAATTCCCCATCTATGGACAGGGGAGGGGGAGCTGCTGGACATGGTCTCCATGTCGAGGGACCTGGATCCTTCTCCAGTAGACTGAAATGGAAAACAGGGTGGATGTGTCCTAAGTTTTTTTTGGCAAGTCCTGTTCAACAGCCACTTTGTTAATGACTCTCACAACCTTAAATGGTCCCACATATTTCCACCCCAACTTCTTCCCTGGCTGCAACCCCATAAGGTTCTTTGTGAAGATGTACACAGAACTTGCAGAAGAATATAATAGGGTGGAGTCCTGGAGAGCTAGAATCCTAAGAAGAAGGACTTTACATATCATTCTGCAAGACAAAAGTCATGGTCAAGAATAGATATGTGTTGGATTTCAACAACAATTATAAATGATATGGTGGAAGCAGAGTTATTACCAGCAACTTTTGCAGACCATAATCCTCTACTTTTGTCACTACAAAATACTCCAAAGAAGAATAGATGGACTCTGAATACTTTTCTTTTGAAAAATGACAAATTTGTAGCAGACTCTGAAAAGGAATTTCAAATGTTTTTTAAACAAAATATCCAACCAGACATTTCCATCCAAGTTGTATGGGTTCCATTTAAGGCCTATGCGAGGGGTTGGATAATTAGAGAAGATCCATATATTAGGAAACAAAAGAAGCAAAAATATGCACAGATTGAAGAACAATTTTTTTAAAAGTAAGACAAGATGAAACAAGACTTCTCAACTGAACATACAAGAACCAATATAAAGATATCACAACACCAAATGAACTGGTTGTTAACAAGAAATAGCCAAAAAATTACCTATGCAAAACAAAATTATTTTGAAAACGCCAATAAAACAACTAGATGGCTAGCATATAAATTATGGAAAGAAAGAGAAAAAACACATATAAAGATATTGAGAGATGAAAAAGGAGAGGAGAAAAACCTGCCTAGAGACCTGAAAAAGATTATTGAAACTTTTAATGAGAAGTTATACCAGAAAAGAGAAGCTACCCAAGTAGAGGTTAAAGATTTCTTCAAAAAACATGATCCCAAAAAATTTACAGAAGAACAGAAGAAAATTCTAAATGACCCAATTACCATCTCTGGATTGACAGAAGCACTAAAAGACAGAAGAAAGGAAAGACACCAGGTACTGATGGTTTTCCAGCAGAATTTTCCAGGTTTTTGAAGATCAATTAATAATGCCTCTAAATTATGTAATACAAAACATTATAACGGAAAATAAAATACCAGAAACTTGGAATGAAGCTCTAATTACACCAATACATAAACAAAGTACGGATGAGGGAGAAATTAAAAATTATAGGCCAATTTCACTATTAAATGTGTCCTATAAAATCTATGCCTCTATTTTGGCCACAAGAATGAAAAGATCCGGATCTGGGTTTGTCGAGAGCGGTCGCAGGCAACTTCTGTTCTTCGACCGCAATTTTTCCTACAGCTTTCTAGGGGATTCCATGCACCCTTAGAGGGTTCTCCTGGAGGGAGAAGTCAAAAGCAAGAAGCTTGTCTCATCAACCCAAGAAAGAATGGCAACTTTCTGGGCTAGCTGGGTCTGTTTCTATGCGGGGAGCTGATAAGGAATGCTCGACCAGACGCCGAGCACAAGACAAGCCCTTCAGGACCGACAGAGTCTTTAAGCTGCTAAACATGGAAAACGCCAACGAAGCTAAGTGTGGTTAAAAAATATCTTTTGAATGGACAGTATATTTAGATACAGGGCCATCAATTGAGAACATTACCCAAAGATAATATAAAGGAAAGGAAAGTAAGGGACGGGTTTCCCTTTAAGGTGGCCATTAGTGGGATAAGACAACACTATTAAAGACTGAGAGTTAAGGGGGTAAAGAAATGAAAGAGGTAAACGTTCAAAAACAAACAAACCAGGACTTAGGAATATTACAGCTCTCTTTTCTTTTGAAGACTCACTTTTTAGGGGAAGTTCCAGGAGTTTGCCAGAAAGAGAAGCCCGAGGATGCAGAGGACGCGGAGACATGGAAGCGCAAGGAGAGGGGCATGAACATGCGGCGGGCAAGAAAGGAGGCGTGATGGACCGAAAAACAAGAAGGAGGGGTGGTTAAAGATAGAGAAAGAGAGTCTGCAAACAGAAGAGATGGGAAGAAGAGTGGAAGAGAATTGGAGAGAAACCATAGAGTGATAAGAGAAGACTTGAATGAACAAAATATAGAGTGGGACTGTGTATCAAGAGAAAAAAATACAATACCCTGAAACTTAACAGCTTTCTTAGTAATTAAAAGAAGCAATACAATTATTAGTGATTATAACTTAGGAATTGAATCAGAGATATTAGTATAAAGAGAGAGGGCACCATAGTCAAGTAACCACCAAAGTAAGTAGTTAGTGGCTAAATACTACTAGGAAATTATGTTTTTTAAAGATAACCATTAACCCAAGCATTATCAGTCCATAATTTATAACCTATATCCGATGATTGTATTGCAGAAGTCAACGGAGAAGAAACTAAAATGTAGTCAATTCTTGTGTGCACTCTATGACATTCCGAAAAATAAGAAAAGTTCTTTTCAGAGGGATGTCGGTACCTCCAAATATCTATTAAATCATAATGATTTATAAGGGTATTCAATTCAGTATTCACTTTCCTCTTTTTTTAAAGAAATATTAACATGGGTTCTGTCTAATTTGTCATCCATTATATAATTTAAATCTCCACCTATAACTACAAACATGGGTTCTGTCTAATTTGTCATATAATTTAAATCTCCACCTATAACTACATTACCTTCTTTAAACTTGTGCAATTTATTGAAGGATTGTTTTAAAAATTGAATTTGATTAGAATTAGGAGCATATAGAGAACAAATTGTCACCATAGAATCTTCCATTTTGCCTTTTACAAAGAGAAATCTGCCATTAGGGTCAACCAAGGAATCTTGTAAAGTAAATCTAACATTTTTGGACATTAAAATCACAATGCCACGAGATGTGCCAGAGGCCTGATATTGAAAATTAAAACATCTTGTACTAAAAATAGGTTTGGTGGATGATCTCAGGTGTGTTTCTTGTATGCAAAGGATATCCGGTCTTAACTTCATAATACTAGTGTAAATTCGCTTTCTTTTGGTTGCATTATTCAAACCTCTTGTATTCAAAGAAAGAATATGCAAATTAGTAGTCATAACTGAGTTTAGTCATAACCATTAAAATAAGAATCCGTCCAATGAAGTGAAATTTTTTAAAGGTGCAATACTCTTAAAACTATTAATTATATCAATATTTATTTCAGAATTTCCAAAACACTTCAATTAAGATTCAGTGTAGGCTCTATCTGTCTTTATCTGTCTATCTTTATCTGTCTCTGTCTATCTGCACCGCTTAGGAACAGTGACCATAATGTTATTGAGTTTAACATTTGTATAAATAGGGAGTTGCCCAAAAAGACTGACAAAACCACTTTTAACTCTAAAAGGGGTAACTTCTCTGATATGAGGGGACATGTGAGGAAGAAACTGAAAGGAAAAGTAGAAAGGGTCAAAACCATTGGAGAAGCTTGGAGACTATTTAAAACTACAATCCTAGAAGTTCAGAAAAAAATATATACCACAGGTTAGGAAAAGCATAAATAAGTATAGAAAAAAGCTTGCATGGTTAACAAACAGTTAACCATGTCCAATGAAGATTCACTGAGACTAGCAGTGGAAAGCTAGTCTCAGTGAGGCTGATAAAAGGGAATACAGGCCATAGCAAATACAATGCAATTCAGTGATCAGGCAGGCAAAAAGGGAATATGAGGAGCATATAACAAAAAACATAAAGACCAACAATAAAACTTTCTTCAAATACATTAGAAGCAGGAAACCAGCAAGGGAAGCAGTGGGGCCCTTGGATGACCAAGGGGTAAAAGGAGTACTCAAGGATGATAGGGAAATGGCTGAGAAGCTGAATGCATTTTTTGCCACTGTATTCTCTGTGGAAGATGAGAAGTGCCTGCCACTCCAGAACTGCTGATTTCAGGGGGGTGTTGAAAGACCTGAGTCAGACTGAGGTGAGGAGAGAGGAGGTCCTACGACGGATAGACAGCTTAAAAACTGATAAATCATCAGGCTGGAGGTACACCATAAATTATTAGAATCAAATATAACAGCACAAGACACAAATTTAATAAATTTTGAACAAGAGGAACCAGCAATCAAGAAAACCAGGATTTTACAAGAATAATGTTTGAGGATAAGAAAAATCATGAGGAAATTTTAGGGAAGAAAAACGGAAGTGTGTTTATAGACTTGGAGGGAGAACTTAATAAGACACAATTCTTTAATTAAATCTGGTTTACACTGCCCATTAGAATTAAGGCTGTACTGATAGTTATTGCTTGTATTGTGTACTTCATACCATAGACAGTTGTAGAGCTTAGTTGCTTTTTCTCACATACCTGTGGCCAGGGGTCATTTCTTGAAAAAGAGCTGCAGGAGCACATTAGCATATCTAATAGGCTATTAAATTATTTTTATTGTTATTCTATAAATTATTACTATTATTGTTGTTATTGTTGTTGTTGTTGTTATTGTTGTTGTTGTTGTTATTATTATTATTTGCTTTCACACTGGAAATCAGGATCCAGCGTGACTAGCAGCACCCAGAATTACCGCATAACTGCCCGTGTCTTTGTCCACCAAGCTTCGTGCCCCAGACAGCTTTTAATAAACCACAAGCCATTTGCTTTGAGTGGGGAATCAGCCACCAGGCAGAGCCAGCAAAGGGCTGAGGCATACATGGATCTGTTGTCCGTTTACGGATATGATTCCTTTTTAGACCAGCGGTCTAAGGCAATAACCAGCCAAAAATACAACAAAATGGGTGTTATGTAACTACAATGATCTTGATATTTGCATTCACAGGATGTGTGCGCCCAGTCAAAGTTACACTGGGCATGTGCAGGACTGGGTATAGTTATACCCCAACATATCCCGAAGGAATATTATGGGTGGTAGTTATTTTTACAACAGATTGATGGGATTCCCCTAGTGGGCAATAGGGCAAACTGAGGTTTCCCTGGTCCCAAGCAGAGGAGAAAATCCCTCCCTTAATGTGTGTCAAGATGAGCCTAAATGGTCTACCGTTCCCCAGCAATGTTCACATGATGGGTCCCGCCCAGGAAGAGATGCAACCAAAGAAAACAGATAACTGAAGAAAAGGAAGGATTACCCAGAGGTATACCTAAATTCCAAGGTGTGAGAGGGCCCGTTAGAAAACCTCCAAATATTCCTATCAGAACAGGACACGTGCCAGTACTTTCTGTCTCTACCTGCCTGTGCACCCAACAGACCAGGACGACCTCCAGGGCATAAAAGATGCCCGAGGCAAATACCTGCCCATCCCCAGCCCCTGCATCATACAGATAAAAGGGGAGGGGGTTGCTTGATGGATGCCAACCACGCAGCAGGCCTGGCTCAGGGCCCAAGCCTTCCCAGCCATAATGTGGCCCCCATTGCCACCCAGCGAAGTCACCCTTGTGGATGTCAGAGGCCATCCTGGGGGTTTTATCTCTTATTATTGCCAACCACAGCCAGGCCCACATGGGACGGCCTGGCTCAGTGGCACCCCGGCTTCACGTTGACACACCAGAAGCGCTACCAACGCCTGACACCTTTCCCACGGCCCCTTTTCTTCCAATCCCAGAAGTAGAGGAAGACCCGCCGCCAAAGAGGGCTGGCAGGGACATCTGACCTGCTGTGATCCGAAGCCATCGATGCAGTGGTGGTACAAGGGTCCTGAGCCATGGAGGCCCCCTCCTCACTTGCCACCTGTGTAGCTAGCCGCCCTTCAACAAGAGACAAATGGGTTATACTTCTGGTTGAACGCACCAAATAGGTAAATGCACAAGATTCTTCTCAGACCTAGCCCGTCCACCCAGACTTAATCCCTGTGTTGATAGTCCTGTGGCCTGTGCAACAGCATTTGCTGTTCAGCATCACCCACTGCACTTCATCCCCTTCTTCAGTGAAGACAAGGTGGTAGCAGGCCATTTGGAAACGGCTCAGGGACTGGCTGTTTGCCCCTCGTAGGTTTGAAAAGGGCTGGGTTGGAAACACCTGGATACTCCAGGGGTGGAACCAGGAAAAAGGGGATAATAATTGTCTGCCGCCAAGTAGCAGCCTACTCAGGGTGACCGCAGCCACGTTATAGGCCTACAAGGCAAGAGACTCACTGAGGTGACTTGCAGTGCCCGAGTCAACCCCACAATAGCTTCCAAATCTAGCCAACCATGAGCTACCTAGGGCTACAAGGCTGCTCGGTTAAGGGGGGGAGGGACCCGGGGGGGAGGGACCCCAGCATAGCACAATGCCATAGAGTCTACAATTCAAGGCAGCAACTCCCCAGAAAAGCTGTCTGCTGCACACTGGAGATCGACTGCAAAATGATAGATCCCTCAGGCTCAACCTGGAGGCTGGCAACTTGAGCCCCCAAAGCGGTTGGCGCCCTCCTTAGGCGCCATGCCACCACGCCCGCCAATGGTCAGGCAGGGGGAGGAAAATCCCTGAAGACTAACTGTGACTGCTCACCTGTGCACCAGGGGCCAGCATGAATTAAGGTGAAAGTGGCCCAAGTTGCGGTGCAAATGACTACTGTGAGGCAATGTTAAATTGGTGGTGGAAAGTGCCATCAAGTCACAGCTGGCTTATGGTACTCCATGGGAGTTTCAAGGCAAGAGACCTTCAGAGGTGGGTTGCCTGTCTATGTGTAGCAACCTGCATACCCCTCAAAGGTCTCCCATCCAAATACTAACCAGAACCAACCCTGCTTAGCAGCTGAGATCTGACAAAATCAGGCTAGCCTGGGCCCTCCAGATCAGGACTAAATGACTGACTGGGTCCCTTACAAAATAGTCAACCTACCTCTGACACAAGATGGCCCCCGAAGGAAAAGAATATCATAGAAAAACCATGAGCTAGGTTGTATGAAGTCAGGTCCTTGAATAAGCAAGGTCAGTGGTGCCAATTCAGCCTGCAGTGGCTGTCCAGGGACAACAACCTTTCATATTGCAATCACCATTTGTCTAATCAGTGCAACTGGGGAGGCTGAGAATTGAACCTGGGCCCCAGCCCTGACAAGCAAAGGCTCTCCACTGAGCCACATCCCCTGATTAAAAAAGAAGGTGGGAGGGGACCCCGGTAACCATGGGTGGCCCCAACAGCACCCAAGACAAACTGGAACGAATACATTGCCTACCTCTGCCTAGCAACCCTGGACTTCCTCGGTGGTCTCCCAACCAAGTACAAACCAAAGTCAACCCTGCTTAGCTTCCAAGATCAGATGAGATCAGGCTAGCCAGGGCCCAATAGGACATGAGGACATGAAGGGAGAGGCGTGGCAACAAGTCCTGGGCCCTGCCAGCTACCAGGCCACCCACTGCACACGGGCTGCTCTGCCCCAGCTACCGGCCCACATGGCTTGCCACCCCTCCCCAGTAGGGGATGCGATACTTAACTGCCCCACTTGAGCACCCCCACCTAGAAAATGCCACCCTGAAGCCTCCCTACTCCTGCAGAACCCCCCCCGGCCTGAATCCCCAGAGCACAGAGACGCGCTGCAACCCGGCCTCATGGGGGCGCGCAGCTGTGACCGCAGCCCCAGACCGTCCCAACAACTGTTGTGCGGACCGGCCCATCTACCACCACCACCACGCTCCACACCGATGTCTCACCCTGCATCCGCTGCCGCATCCGCCGCTCGAGGTCCGCGCGGAGCTGCGCAGCACGCCGCCAGTCCCAGCTTCCTGAAACAATCTTTCAGGAAGCTAAAAATCAGATGAAAAAGTGGATCCAATAGATATTATTTACCTTGACTTCCAGAAAGCTTTTGATAAAGTTCCTCATCAAAGGCTCCTAAGTAAGCTCAAAAATCATGGGATAGAAGGACAAGTCCTTTTATGGATCAAAAACTGGCTAGTTCATAGAAAACAGAGAGTGAGTGTAGGTGGGCAATTTTCTCAGTGGAGGGTGGTAAGCAGTGGGGTACCGCAGGGATCAGTACTTGGTCCACTGCTTTTTAACTTGTTCATTAATGATTTGGAGATGGGAGTAAGCAGTGAGGTGGCTAAATTTGCGGATGATACAAAGTTGTTCAGGGTGGTGAAAACCAGTGAGGATTGTGAGGCACTCCAAGGGGATCTGTCAAGAATGGGCGAGTGGGCGTCAACATGGCAAATGGGGTTCAATGTGGCCAAGTGCAAGGTGATGCACATTGGAGCCAAAAATCCTAAATATAAATACACATTGATGGGGTCTGAACTGGCAGAGACTGAGCAAGAGAGAGATCTTGGAGTTGTAGTGGATAACTCACTGAAAATGTCGAGACAGTGTGTGACTGCAATAAAGAAGGCCAATGCTATGCTGGGGATTATTAGGAAGGGTATTGAAAACAGATCAGCCAATATAATAATGCCCCTATATAAATCAATGGTAAGACCTCATTTGGAATACTGTGTGCAGTTCTGGGCACCACACCTTAAAAAGGATATTATAGCTTTGGAAAAAGTGCAGAAAAGGGCAACTCGAATGATAAAAGGGTTGGAACACTTTCCCTATGAGGAAAGGTTAAAGCGCTTAGGGCTCTTTAGCTTGGAGAAAAGACGACTGAGGGGTGACATGATCGAGGTTTATAAGATTATGCATGGGAAAGAGCAGGTAAAGAAAGAGGTACTTTTCTCCCTTTCTCACAATACAAGAACTCGTGGGCACTCCATGAAACTGCAGAGCGGTCGGGTTAGAACGGATAAAAGGAAGTACTTCTTCACCCAAAGAGTGATTAACACATGGAATTCACTGCCACAGGAAGTGGTGGGTGCTACAAGCATGGACGGCTTCAAAAGGGAATTAGATAAGCATATGGAGCAGAGGTCCATCAGTGGCTATTAGCCACAAGGTATAGCTAGGGGCTCTGGGGCAAGTGATGCTCTGTCTTCTTGGTGCTTGGGGGGGGGGTCAACAGTGGGAGGGCTTCTAATGTCCTGGCCCCACTGCTGGACCTCCTGATGGCACTGGTATTTCTGGCCACTGTGTGACACAGAGTGTTGGACTGGATGGGCCTTTGGCCTGATCCAACATTGGCGTCTCTTATGTTCTTATGTTCTTAAATGTAGGAGCAGGACCAGGGTACTTTAATCCATCAGGGACAGAATTACGCTGGCAAGAAGATTGCCAAAATCAGATACAATCAGACAACTGGACAGAAATATGGTCTTCACCTAGTTTATCCTCTAAGATTTTCAGTATTAAACTAAACACCCTCAAAATACTGAATCGCTGGCATTTTACACCAGCACATCTTAACAGAATCAACTCAAAATACAATAAATACTGTTGGAAGGACTGTGGCCAAATAGGCGATTTCCTACATTGCTGGTGGACGTGCCCTTCCATTCAACAATTCTGGACTCAAATCTTCGCACAAATCACCATCATCACGGGACACAACCTACCTGCACTTCCTGAGACGGCTCTTTTGGATGTACTCCTGGACTCCTGCAAAGGAAACACAGTAAGAACATTAATTTCAACACTCCTAGCAATTGCCAGAATAATAATTGCACCGAAATGGAAGGATAAGAGTATCCCTACCTTATCCAGCTGGCAAAACAAGTTATGGGAACATTTTGTTTATGGGAAAATAATGTTTCCTCAAACACACTGGAACGGTAAAGCATTCCAAGCAGTATGGTTCCCAGTGGTTCAATACCTTGCAAAGGGAGAAGTAATTCCTAAAAACAAACATTACCAAGAATTGTTGTATTTCTAACAGTTAAAAACAGGTTATTTTAGAGTTATTGGTAGTTCATGTTTATGCCACAGGTATGCTATTGCCAATCTTGTCATGTTGTTTTCATGTGAGGCTTATTGTTGTAACAGGTCATATTTTATGGTTCTGATAAATAAAATTAAAATAAATAAATAAATAAATAAATAAATCACCAGGCCAGAGGGCATACATCCAAGAGTTTTGAAAGAACTCAAATGTGAACTTGTGAAATCTCCTGACAAAAATATGTAATCTTTCCTTAAAATCTGCCTCCATTCCTGAAGACTGGAAGGTAACTAAAGTCACTCCCATCTTTAAAAAGGGTTCCAGAGGAGATCCAGGAAATTACAAGTCAGTCAGTCTGACATCAATACCCAGTAAGTTGGTGGGAACTGTTATTAAGGAAAGAATTAATAGGCACATTGATGAAAAAAAAAACTATTGAGGCAGACTCAGCATGGGTTCTGTAAGGGAAGATCTTGTCTCACTAACCTGTTAGTGTTTTTTGAGGGAGTGAACAAATATGTGGACAAGGGGGACTAAATAGATGTTGTTTACCTTGACTTCCAGAAGGCTTTTGATAAAGTTCCTCATCAAAGGCTCCTAAGTAAGCTGAATAGTCAAAGGATAAAAGGACAAGTCCTCTTGTGGATCAAAAACTGGCTAATTAATAGGAAACAGAGAGTGAGTATAAATGGGAAATTTTCTCAATGGAGGGTGGTAAGCAGTGGAGTACAACAGGGATCAGTACTCAGTCTGATGCTTTTTAACTTGTTTATTAATGATTTGGAGTTGGGAGTAAGCAGTGAAGTGGCTAAGTTTGCAGATGACACGAAGTTGTTCAGGGTGGTGAGAACCAGGGAGGATTGTGAGGCACTCCAAAGGGATCTGTCAACTATGGGTGAGTGGGCGTCAATGTGGCAAATGGGGTTCAATGTGGCCAAGTGCAAAGTGATGCACATTGGAGCCAAAAATCCTAACTATAAATACACGTTGATGGGGTTCGAACTAGCAGACTGACCAAGAGAGAGATCTTGGAGTTGTAGTAGATAACTCAATGAAAATGTTGAGACAGTGTGCAACTGCAATAAAAAATGCTGACACTATGCTGGGGATTATTAGGAAAGGAACTGAAAACAAATCAGCCAGTATCATAATGCCCCTGTATAAATCGATGGTGCGACCTTATTTGGAGTACTGTGTACAGTTCTTGTCACCACACCTCAAAAAGAATATTATAGCATTGGAAAAAGTGCAGAAAAGGGCAACTCGAATGATCAAAGTGTTGGAACACTTTCCCTATAAAGAAAGGTTAAAATGCTTGGGGCTCTTTAGCTTGGAGAAACGACAGCTGAGGGGTGACATGATCGAGGTTTAAAAAATTATGCATGAGATAGAGCAGGTCGAGAAAGAAGTACTTTTCTCCCTTTTTCACAATACAAGAACTCATGGGCACTCAATGAAATTGCTGAGCAGTCGGGTTAGAACAGATAAAAGGAAGTACTTCTTTACCCAAACAGTGATTAACACATGGAATTCACCGCCACAGGAGGTGGTGGCAGCCACAAGCATGGACGGCTTCAAGAGGGAATTAGATATGGAGCAGAAGTCCATGAATGGCTAGTAGCCACAAGGTATGGATAGGAACTCTCAGGCTAGGGCAAATGATGCTCTGTATTCTTGGTGCTTGGGGGGGGGGCAACAGTGGGAGGGCTTCTAGTGTCCTGTCCCCACTGCTGGACCTCCTGATGGCACCTGGTATTTTTGACTACTGTGTGACAGAGTGTTGGACTAGATGGGCCATTGGCCTGATCCAACATTGGCTTCTCTTATGTTCTTACTCCCCCTTAAAGTGGGCTACACAAGTATATAGAATGGGTTTAAGTTCAAATTTCCTCTTATTGCATTAAAATCTCCAGCACTTCCAATACTTCCTTGCTACTGTTCTTACAATCTCCTTAGTTCCTTCACAAATCCTTGATTGCTCCACCTATACTAGAATTGCAATGCAATAGAAGTACTGTCGCTAACCCTCCTTTCTCTTACAAAACTCTAATCTACCTTCAAACTAAAAATGATTTAAGTCATTCCCAGTCCTTTACACTGCACCTTCCTCCCCCCTGAACCCAAGACAAGCTTTCTTTCCTTTTAATCTCCGATTAGGATTTGACTTTTAATAGCTTCTTATTAAATTCTAGAAAAGTTGTTGGCCTCTAATCAGTGTTCACGGAGTGAAAAACCCCACTGAACTGCGCATACAATGGCTGTGCTCCCGAGAAGAGTCAGAATACGTTCCAAGAGAGGGGAAAATGCAAAAAGAGAATAGGAAAAGAAATTAAAAATAAAACACCTTAGCTACTCTTCCCTCCCCAATTTAAATTATTTCAATCTATAAGGAAAATGTCGGCTTTACATTATTTCCATTTTCTGTTTAATGGTGCAGCTTTATACTTTCTGTTCATCGGCAGCTTCTATAGGTTTTTCTTTCTTTTGCTGGTGATGAAGTGTTCCTGCGTTGTCTTTTCTTCTTGTTTCCCACTGTCTCAATTTCTTCATCTTTTTTAATTGCTTGTATCAATCTTAGCCCAGATCTTTCATCATATGCATAGTAGGCTGTACCTTGATGGATTACTACTAATCTACCTGATGTAGCCCATTTATATTTTTGTCCCATATTCTTAAGTGTAGTTAGTGTGTCTTTAAGGGATTTTCTTCTTTGCAAAGCTTCTGCAGGGGTATCTTTACTGTTTTGGAGTCGTAGCATTTTTTCTTTCCTTGCCAGAGATAAGATTTCATCTCTAACAGTATTGTTGTTTATCTGAATTATTATATTTCTTGGGTCTTTTCATCATTAGCTTCCCACCCGATGTGCTGTTTCAATGAACTCTGAAGCGTCTTCCTCCAAATGCAGCATATTTCCAAACCAGCTTGTCAACATCTGTGGTAAATTATCAGGTGTAGATATATCTTCAGGCACCCCACAGATTTTCAGTTTGTTTTGCCTGAGGTAACACTCTATTTGGATAATTTTGTCCTGGTGTTAAATAATTTCTTCTTATTGTTTTGAAATGGACTTCTGCATATTAGTTATTTCCTCTGAATTTTGTTTCGCTAATCCCTTCACTTTCTTGACTTCTTTTGCAATTATCTCCAATTTACTGTTCATTTCTTGCAATTGTTCTTCAATTGAAGTAATCATAATGCCCACTCTATCAGTTAAGCGTTCTAATGCATCTGTTTTCCATGTCTCAAACAATGCTAGCTCTTCTGGTTTCTTTGAACTGGCAGCTGAAGCCATTATGTCACCTCTGCATCTCTCGCACCCAGCTTGAGAATTATTAGATACAACAAAGATCCAAAAACAATGACTTTATTTAAAAGAAAAATAATGGAATTACACACCAAAGACTTTGAAACTTTTAGCCAATAAAGTTAAACAAAAACACAATAATAGAAATATTCCTTTTGTAATGGATCAATATGGGAAAATGCATACTAATTCTCAAAATATACTTCAAAATTTCCAAGAGTTTTATGCTCAACTATATTCTCCTAATAAGAATATACAGTACCATTTAGATAACTTTTTAGACCCTACTTTGATTCCTAAGCTGAAATCTGAACATTAAGGATATATAGATCAACCTATTACACCAGAAGTGTTTGAAACAATTAAATCACTAAAATCCAATAAAGCAGCTGGACCTGATGGATTTCCATCAGAATTTTATAGATCATTTACTACTTCTGTTCTGAATACATTAACTCAAACTTGCAATTCTATATTAAGTAATGGTACTATTCCACCACCTTGGGAGCATGCAACAACTATTGTTATTCCAAAGCCAGCTAAAGACCCAGCTCAACCATCTTCATATAGACCTATTTCTCTGTTAAATTCAGATTTTAAAATATTTACTACACTTATGGCTAAAAGACTTAACCGGATAATTACTCAATGTATACAATATATGCCTGGAAAAGTTCTTAATATACTGAAATATTGTCATACTACAAAAAAATTGCTTTGTCCTTAGATATGGAAAAAGCATTTGACTCTGTGGATCCTTCATATATGATATATTTACTTACAACTATGAACTTTGGACCTAATTTTTAAATGCTATTAAAGGTATATATCATAAACCTTTTGGCCGGTGTCCAATTTGCCCTATTTGGACAAACATATTGAAAGGGTGGTGGCGTTACAGCTGCAGGGATTTCTGGAAGATGCTTCCATCCTAGATCCTTTCCAGTCCAGTTTCTGCCCAGGTTATGGGACTGAGTCAGCGCTGGTCGCTCTTGTTTACAACCTCTGAAGGCATCTGGATCAAGGTGGCATGGCGGCACTGCTGTTGTTAGATCTGCCCGCCGCGTTCGATACGGTCGATCACCAGATGCTGGCTCGCCGCCTCGCCGACATGGGGATCCAGGGGCTTGCCCTTCAATATCTTGTCTGTTTTCTCCAAGGTTGGGGACAAAGGGTGGCGATAGGGGACCAGCAGTCTCGGAGACATCCTCTTGAATGTGGGGTGCCTCAGGGGGCTGTATTGTCCCCGATGTTTTTTAACATCTATATGCGCCCCCTTGCCCAGATTGCCCCAGAGGTATGGGCTTGGGTGTCATCAATATGCAGATGACACCCAGCTCTATCTGATGCTGGGCGGCCGGTCTGGCTATAGCCCAGAAGATCTTCACCAAGCATTGCAGGCTGTAGCTGGTTGGCTCAGATGAAGTCCGCTAAAACTAAATCCGGTGAAGACAGAGGTCCTGGGTCTGAGTCGGGTCAGTTTGGGGTTGGGGCTCCCTCTTCCGACCTTCGATGGGGCTCCTTTGGTGCCAGCGCCGGTGGTTAGTATTTTGGGAGTGCTCCTGGACTCCACCTTAACTATGGAGGCCCAGGTGGTGGCCACTGCCAAATCAGCCTTCTACCATCTTTGGCTGGCTCGGCAGTTGGTCCTCTTCCTTGACCGTGATGACCTGGCCACAGTGATCCATGCAACGGTCACCTTGAGGCTAGACTACTGTAATGCTCTCTACATGGGGCTGCCTTTGTCGCAAATCTGGAAGCTGCAACTAATGCAGAATGCTGCAGCTAAGCTGTTGATGGGCCTCGCTAAGTGGGAGCACATCCAGCCTGTGTTGAAAGTGCTGCACTGGCTGCCAATAGCCAGGGTCTGACATACCTAAGGGACCACCTCTCCCCATATGTTCCCCCAAGGGCACTTCAGTCAGGGTCTCAACACCTCTTAGTGATGCCAGGCCCCAAAGAGGCCAGGTATGCTGTAACTAGGGCCAGGGCTTTCTCGGTGGTGGCTCCTACCTGCTGGAATGAGCTCCTGGAGGATATCTGGACCCTGAGAGACCTTGCGCAGTTCCACATGGCCTGTAAGATGGAGCTATTCCACCAGGCTTTTGAGTAGGAGCCGCCGCCACCACCACCACCACACTACCCCACCACCGTACTATCACTACTGTATTACCATCATTGCATCATCGTTGTTGCTTTAACACCACCACTTGATTAGATAACATTGGGGTTGTGAATGCCCTGTGACAAGATAGAATAATATCACGTGGAACCATACCATTGAATTGAGTCTAACCTTCCCGGGATACCATGGAATTGGGACTACCATCCCCAGGATACCATCTTGCGATTGAAGATCTTTTAAAACATCTGGAGCACTTTATGCTGGTTTGAATGTTGATTTTATCTTGTTTTATTGATTAACTATTGGCATTTTTCACCCTATTTGTGTTTTAACTATTGGCACATGTTGCCATATTTGTGAGCCACCCTGAGCCCGTTGCAGGGAGGGAGGGCTATAAATTTGAACAAATAAATAAACAAATAAAATATTGCTAATCTTAATATCAATAATTTACTTTCATCGAATATCTTAATTGGCAGAGGGACATGACAGGGCTGACCCCTGTCACCGATACTATTTGCCTTATCCCTGGAGCCAATTTTAATTAAGATTAGACACTCTTTAAAGTTACAGGGTATTATAATATGAAACACAGAATACAAAATTGCTGCCTTTGAGGATGATATCCTATTGTTTGTCTCTAATTCTCTTCAGTCTCTTCCTATACTACAGGTATATTTGAATGATTTTTTTAATTAGCTGGTCTAAAAGTTAATTATGTCAAATCCATGCTTTATCCTATTAATTTAGACATCGAAACAACATAAAAAATTCAAGCTACAGTCTCCTATTCATGGACCTCTACCTCCTTAACATATACCTTTAGATCTGGCTAAAATTATGGAACTAAACTTTAATAGTTTAATTATGGAATTAAAAATACATTAAATAATTGGAAGAATATGAATTTAAATTGGAATGATAGACTCCATCTGGTCAAATCTTTTGCCCTCTCTAAAAAATTTTTGTTTTGTTTAGAGCTTTACCAATAAAGATTCCAATAAATTGCTACAGAAGTGGCAAAAAATGTTGACAGATTTTTTTAAATTATAAATATCATACAGGCAACCTTACTACCTTATGTAGGAAATCAACAAAGGGATGAATAAATTTTCCTAATTTACAATTATATTACAGGCCATTCGTCTTTCAAATATAGTCACTATTTTAAAAGATACAAATGAGTTACACTGGATTAAAATATTGCAAGTATATGCAGACCCCTGTAGAATTCAGGATTTAATTTGGCAAAAATCAAAAGAACGTTAATCAACTATAGTAAAAAATGAATTATTTGTGGCAATGTTAAATGAATGGGACATATCTAGACAGAATCTCTTACCTAATATGACGTGTGCTTCTTCATTCATAGATCAATCCTGGTTTCCTCCAGGGTGCAGGAATCTGGCATTTAACTCTTGGAAAGAACATAATCTTACAAGACTATCGGACCTAATTATAAACAAACAACTTATTACTAAGCAAGAACTGGAAAATAAATTGGGCCATTCAATGGTTTACTTACATTCAAATTAAACACTTAAGTGAATCAATGAAGTTAGAATTGCTAGTGCAACTCCCACTTTTGGTATTAGAAAACAAAACTCTAGTGAGAAAAAATCTGATTTCTTTCTTATATGCTCTCATTTTAAATACCTCATCTAATACTTTCCTTATCTAAAATTTTAGCAAAATGAAATTAAAACATCATGGACTGTGGAAACCTGGAGTTCTATTTGGGACAATTCTACCTTTAATTCCTCTATTTTAACTATTCGCCTCCAAACTTTCAAACTCCTTGCACTATGGTGCTATACTCCACATAGACTCGCTATAATTAATTCAAAACATGCTGGGAAAAGTGTGGCAATAATGGGAACTACCTACATTGTTGGATGAATTGTCCCAAGCTAGAACCATTTTGGAAATTATCAATAAAACTGAAGGTATAACTGGTATTCAAGTACAATTCAACCCATTGGTATGGCTTTTACATGTAGACTTTGGTGTCAACTTCCCTTTTCACATTAAAGAAACTTTGACTGTCCTCCTGTCAGCAGTCAAATCAGCTATAGTCTCTATATTCTGGGGGGATGAGATTTAACTCCTCTTGGGCCGGGCACACCCACTCGGGTTCTGGCCATGGCACCTCCACCCATTCTGGGTTCAAGCTATGCTCCTTGCAGTGGGGGTCCAGAAACTGCAGGGGTCCCACACTCCACTGCATGTAGGATCATGGTCCCTGAGCCAAGGACTCCCCAGAACAATCAGAAATTGGGCCAAAGGGTTGACAACAAAGGATCTCAGTTCTCAGTGGGAGCCAACCCCCACTGGCAAGTGGATCATGTGGTGCTTGCATGGTTCTCCCTTCATTGGCATCCCATCCATCGGGGAGAATACTAGGGGCTCCACCAATTCATGAACTTTAGCTCCCAGTCCCATCACCAGGGCTGAGCTAATCAAGTGCTGGGTGCACCTAGAGTCAATCAAAGCCCACATCCTGATGTGTGTGACAAGGGTGGGGTTGACTACACTCACAATCATATAAAATAGGGGGGAATAGGCTCTCACCGATTCTGGCTTCAGTGGGAGACTTTTGGACCTGCCATTTAGTGCCCTTCATGGGAGGTTCTGGCTTTTTCCCGCTGGCTGTTGCACCTCTTCCTCGCTGGATGAGATCTCTTCCAGCTCCTCTTGCCCTCCCGACTGGAGAGCCTTTGATGGCTTAGGGTGACTCCTGAGGGGCTTGCTCCTCTTCTCTGGTCCCCAACGCTCTTCTTTCTGCACCCCACTGGGGCTCTTCTAAAAGATCCAAACAGGAAGAAGTGAAGGAGGAGGTGACTGACTAGCATTAGGGTTGTCAGTTCTGGGTTGAGAAATTCAAGGAGATTTTGGGGGCAGAGCCTGGAGAGGGCATGGTTTGGGTAGGGCAGGGGAAACAGCACGATGTAACACCTTCCAATGCAGCCATTTTCTCCAGGGGAACTGATGTCTGTAGACTGGAGATTAGTTTTAATTATGGGAGAACTCTGGCCATCACTTGGAGGTTGGCAACCCTATCTGGAATGAACAGGAAGCAGAGGAGGAAAATAGCTAATCAGGCTGGGACTTCTGAACTAATTAACATCCAAATGGTGCATGTTGTTAATTAATCAAAACATTTATATCCGGCCTTTCCCTGTGATTCAGTTCAGTCATTCAGATTGATTTCCTTCACAAAATACTTACCTTTTCAAGCAAATTTTATTGAAAATGCTGACCATTATAAGAGAAATATATGCAATACTGCTTTGGGGTCTATCCTTTGAAACATGTAGGTTCAGAGCCCATATGAAATAATAGTGAGCTAAGAGGTTGACAGAGGAGTGAATAGTGGCAGGCTCCTAATTGAATAATATAACAAGCTTCAAAGCAGAAACTTTTATTTCTTGTAGTCAAATAACATGTATTTATGTCACTTGAAATTAGCTTTAAAAGAAAAGTTTAAAGAAAGATGAGCAGGCAAACAACTGACCCTGTGACATTCTGCTTAATTAGAATAAATTAGCAGAAAATATTGTTTTAGCAGGAAAGAATCACTAGAGTTGACTTTTAACAAGGCACTTAATTATATACATCAAGGGGAATTTCTTTGGGGACTGTGCTTTTCTTCATCTAAGCAACTCACTTAATGCTGTTTCTCATTTGCAAATGTGATTGGGGAGAAAGATCTAACAAGATGAATTAGATCTAATTTCATTCTCCTTATAAACCTTTGTAGACGTTCTAGGCCAGCCATTGGGGCAGACCCACTTTTCCCATCAAACTGTAGCTCAAAGTCTTTCCAAAGCACTGCTCTTGCATGAAGGGGGACACCCAGAAACATGTGAACATTGAGTTGAAGGGCTGCACTAGAAGGGAGGAATCAGCAAAAATTACCTCTCCCTTCTGTTAGTGGATATATCAGTGGATCTAACCTTTTGTTTATAAAAGTAAACAGTGCACAAATGCACAAAACATGGCTGACTATAGGTTTGAGTAGCTCCATGTAAATTAAAATATTAAGACATCATTGCATTAAACCACAACACTCAAAATATGAGATAACCACTCATAAGGAGGCTTATGGGTTCCAAATTTCCATGTGTCTTGAGTCTGCTTAGATGTAGAGCACTTTTTTGTCATTTCCTATTCTAGCTACCCAGAACTGGATGGGCCAGGCTAGCCTGCTCTTGTCAGATCTCAGAAGCTAAGCTCAGTCAGTCTAACATGTAAATCCAGGGCTTCTATGCAGAGACAGGCAATGGGAAACTACCACTGTTCATTTCTTGTTTTGAAAACCCTAAAGAGTCACTACAAGTAAGCTGCAGCTTGACAGCATGTTCCACCACCACTCCCATTCCAAAGTGGTTCATTTGATTGATGACTCTATCATCTAATAGTGCAGATCCCTAGTTTTTTCAGGTCTTTTGCAATTCTTGCTGTGTCCCTTCAGTTATAACAAGATCACAGAACACTTTTCTCCCTCTTCTATTTGGATTTGTTTTGCTCCTGAACCCCACAAAAGACTTACACACTATTACCATATCTACCACTGTATGGCCACTTCTCCACCACAAAGACTCAAAATATTGTTTGATTTTGAGGAAGTATAACTGATATGTTGTGGTTTTTTGAATGTTTTCTTTTGATAAGACTTAGGAGACAGTCAAGAAAGTGAGTATCAACGTAAGTAGCTCAATCCTCTAAGCCATTGGACACTGAATAAGGAAGTCCAGTAAGGATAATGCTAAAAAAACCCTCTCTTGATTCAGCACATGACAGAAATATGTTATAACTTTATATTTTGTGCCTTAGTCAGTTGGTTCGCTTCTTAAAATACTCTCCACATGGAGCAGGCTTGTCAATGTAACCATGTGAAGAAAGTACCCAGTGCAAGTACAAGGTCAGATACCACTTTTCAGTGGAACTTTCTGCAAGTGGGATGGCTGAGAAAATGTGCCACTGTGTTCATTTAAATCACTGGGAACCACCACCTGTCAACTTGGTTGAATAAGTTACTTCCTCCATGTGTCTACATTCATACAGAATTTTATGTGGGGGATTTTAGCATTCATAAGCCAACCTATAAGGAGAATTTCAATTTTAAATGCACAGACCTTGAGTGTGGAAATACACAAAAACTTTAATTGTGAAGAGCTAGTGCAGCAGTCCCACCTTTTCTTAATTTTTTTTTAATCCTGAATAGGAGTAGGGAAAAGGGGAATCTTTATATGCTGAAAATTTGATCATACTAATTTCATTACAACCTCTTGCCCGATCAGTCAGAAATTCAAAATAGTGATTCCTACAGATATTATCTTAGTCTGAAAGATCTTATAAATGTCTATTAGATCTTCTTTTTCCTTCTGGGATACATAGCTGCAAGTTATTCAGAGAATCCCTTGGCCTTTGAGATTCAGATATAAACCCTATTGCACAGCCTTATACTGTTCTCAAGTGCCTGCCATATCTCTTTGACAACACATAGCAGAACTTATTGTAGCAGTTTAAGTGGGCTCTTAACAGAAATCTGTATAATCTTCTTATCTCTTGCAGAGATGTGTGCTTCTTTCACTTCTCTTTATCCTAACATCCTGAGATTTCAGTACCATTCTCAATTTTATCTGCTTTTTAAAGCACCCCCTATTTTTTCCCCTCACACATACCAGAAAATTACAATTCACTACCAGTTTCTATAAGACTATCTCCCCTAGGAATTTGTCATGCTTAATTTTTAAGAAAATTTCAGCACTGGATCAACACTGTTCCTTATAAACTGAGTTTTGAGATACAACTTTGGGGCCACTGGCTGGTTCCCAGGATGTATTTGAACTAGGGATGCTCACCTGCCTGTTTAGCTTATTTTCTAATCTCCACTGGTGATAAGCAGCCAGTTAAGCAATAAGGATGGACATGAACCAGCTCATGAACTAAAGTTCGTGATGAATTTTGGCTGGTTCATGATTTGTGAACTGAAGTTTGTGGAGGTCAACTAGCACAAACTTTCCACAAAATTTCAAGTGGTTTGTGAATGGATAAATTCCCAGACTGTCTCCACACAATCAAAATGATTACCAATCTTCAAAGCAACAGGAATTCTCCAACAAGTGTGTTTGGTGTGTGTGTAGCTTGCAGGGGGTCTATTCTATACACTTTTGAACCTGTGCTTGACATTTTCCCCAAAAGTACTTTCCTGGGGGCATCTTCTTTGGGGGGCCATAACTCAAACCCCTTAAGTCCAATCTGCACACAACTTGGAGGATATGTAGAGGAGCATCAGGGGTCCTTAGGAGTTTGATGTCTCTAGCTTGTACAGGGTCCATTCTATACACTTCTGAACCTCCTGAACCTGCACCTGTGATTTCCTCAAAAAGCACTTTCCTGGGGGCACTTTGGGGGGGGCAGTAAAATGGACCCCATAAATCCAATCCTCACCAAACTTGAAGGGCAGGTAGAGGAGAGTCAGCTGGAGGTCCCTTGTGAGCTTGGTGTCTCTAGCATGCTTGGGCCCATTCTACTGCATCACGAACTGAACTGGTTCATTTGGCACCTAAAAGTTTATGACAATCCATGGCTCACGAACAGGTCAAATCATGAATCACAAACTGAAATGAACCACATCTCCCCACTTTGTGCCCATCCCTTTTAAGCAATGGACTATTCAGCTGTTCACATCTTGTTTGCGTTTGCAGGAACAGCTACTTACAGCCATCAGAAGACAACTCTGAGCTGATGAGAGATCAGCTGAGATTCAGTCTTTGATCTGCTGGGGAAATTTTGCTTTGTAGCCAGTTTTTTTGGGGGATGGGTTTCTCCCGTCTCCCATCCGTGAAATGTTGCTGCCTTCCAGATTTGCTGAAATGCAGCAAATATGGAGAGTGTATCAGAAGTACAGCTGATTTACGTCTCCCTATCCTAAGTCGTCAGCTTGGTCTGCAGGGAAAAGGAGGCAGATGAACTCTTTCTCCTCTCCCTTTTACCACACAAAGATTTTAAAAAATTGTTTCCATCTCTGACCATCTGGGGGGGCAGGGAGAAGAACTCCCTTTTGTAACTGTTCTATAGCTATTTTGCTAAGGGAGCAGGGTAGATAAGATCCTAACTTCCAGCTGATCGCATGATCAGCTGAGAGCTAGTTTCTGACAAAACAGGCAGCTGCAAACTAAGTGCTGGGCAGCTGTTCAAGTTGTACAATGCAATCTGGACATGTCCTTGATCAGTACTTGACGGAGTATTTGAGTGTCATGTCAGGGGCCCTTGAGACCTTCCAGTGGCCAGTAAAAGGGCTCTGGGGGATGTGGTGTCATGTGTGCCTTTGCCTGCCTTTCCTGGTTTCCCAGTAGGCAGTTGTTTTTGGGTTACCCACCGGAGGGTGGGTATGGGTGTGTGTGCATTGCAGGTGCCCTATTATAAAGATGGGGAATTATGATTATTAATGTGCAATTGGCACCTAAGGGCGAAAAGCCCATGTATACAGAAGTCCTTCCTTTTCCAGTAACCCAGAAATAAACACAGAAGCCAAGTCTCAAAGAAATGGTTTCTTTACTGGGAAATATATTTCAGGCATACACTAAAACACAATCATACACACAATTATTCAGACCTAGGAAATATAGATCGAAAGGGATAGTGACGTTCACATTAGCAGGAGAATCGTTGAGGGGGCGATACATACCTGTCCTTGGCGAGATGAAGTGATCCACAGAAAAATAAGGGAGATCATAAGGGGAAAATGGGATCGTATTCTGAGCCAGCAGAACATGTGGAAAGACCCTGGCAGCACTAAAACCAAGAGTTGTGGAGATAGGGTGGATCTAGATGTAGAGGAGAGAGAGAGAGCATGGTGGATCATGCTGTTTTCTACAGTATTGGGACTTGAGGTTGGGCTTCGTTGCCCACTTCCCTTGTCACGTCCCAGGAAGTTTCCTAATCAAAAGCTAGTTTCAGGAGGAAGGGGGCTTAACGGTTGGGCAATATTGAATTCTATTTACTCTTAACAGTGGCACCTTTGAGGACAATGGCTGGGGTGGCCAGAGTCATTGTCATCGATGGTCTGTTGATGTGTCCAGGTGATGGGTTTAGAAGAAGAAGAGAGGAAGAGATTGGATTTATACCCCGCCCTTCACTTGGAGTCTCAGAGCGGCTTACAAACTCCTTTCCCTTCCCCTCCCCACAACAGACACCCTGTGAGGTGGGTGGGGCTGAGAGAACTCTGACACAAACTGCTCTTTTTCAAGGACAGCTGTGCCAGAGCTTGTGACTGACCCAAGGTCACATCAGCAGGTGCAAGTGGAGGAGTAGGGACTGGGGAATCAAACCCAGTTCTCCCAGATTAGAGTCCGCACACTTAACCACTACACCAAACTGGAAGAGCCACAAGTTGGAGGAAAGCTCCTTAGACCAAAGGAAACTTTGCTCAGTGGAGTGGTAGGATCCACCTGAGTATCTATGAGGCTTTAAGCACCCTGCAACCCCTGCTGCACCTGACAGACAACCACCTGTTAGGTGTAGGAGGTGGAGGAGTGTGTTGGAAGCCATCAGAGAGGCTGGGCCCGCAGCATCACTAAAGTGATCCTGCTGGGGCAGTGTCCCTGATGGATTAAAGTAACCTGGTCCTGCTCCTACACCTGAGAGACACTGGCCTGTCTGGTGTTTTTTGGGGGGGTTGTATTTAAAGGCATCAGGGAGGCTGGGCCAGTAGCAGGGTTAAGGCAATCCTGCTGAGCAAACCTCCCCAGCAGCTGTAAGCATCCCACCTCCTCTCCTACACCTGACAGGCAGTGTGTTGGAAGGCATAAGAGGCTGGGCCAGCAGCTTTGCTTCACCTCACAGGTGGTTGTTGGCCACTTCTGATTTCCTCAACTGTCATTAGCTGTCTGCAGTCCCCTGTAACTGTTGGGTTGGGGATTTTTTACTTCAGAACGCTGAGCTCTGCAGGTGAACAATCAGACAGTGGAGGGTGCAGGCCTGGGAGCCGCATAAGAATCAATGGGGGAGCACATTTCCCTCCTTTCGACCCACTTAGGGGTCTAATTTCTAAAAATCCCTTTTTGGTGAGCACCTACTCAACGGTAGGAGTGCTCTCCCCAAATTTGGTGTCTCTAGGTCCAGTGGTTTGGCCTGGGTGTTGATTTTACGGCGAGGGGAGTTTCTTTTATATAGAGAGATTGGGACTTGGAGGTGGGCTTCACTAGCCACTTCCCCTGTCACATCCCCTTGTTCAGTCCCAGGAAGTTTCCTAATCAAAAGCTAGTCTCAGGAGGAAGGGGGCTTAATGATTGGGCAATATTGGCTTCTATTTACTCTTAACAATGAGAACTTTGAGAACAATGACTGAGGCGGCCAGGGTCATTGTCGTCAATGGTCTGTTGATGGCTCCAGGTGAGGGGTTTAGCTGGTTCCTGTCAACCCTTGAATCCTCTCATGGCTGTGGATCCTTTGTCATGCTGGATTGCATACGTGCAATGTAAGGCGAAGATGGGGGGGGGGGGGGATGTATGTAAGAGAAGATGCTAGCTCATGGAGTCCCTGTTCAAGATCTCTGGTCTCATGACTGGCATGGTGTCCGTTTAAACAGCAAACGGTTACTGGCTTTGCTGTGCTTCACGTGGCTAGGGAGCTTGGTTCTCTTCCAGCTGTGCTGTGGGTAAGAGATGGCAGGTAACCCCAGGAACCATTGGCACATCATCTCAGGAGAAGATTTTCCTCTGCTGGGTGTGTGTCTGCAGTTGCCATCAGCTTAGGGTCACCACACAGTCCATTCCCTTTTGCGCATTTACTGCACAGTCCAGTTATTATGGAGTTCATAAGTCCAAAAGGAGTGCTATACGCGCCTTGGGACCCTGGAGACATCAGGCGAAAGAGTCTCACATGCAGTCGTTGGAAGGTGTGACATCATCAGGTCCATTGGTCTGGTCATCACATCAGGAACTGGCAAGGCTATGAGGTGAAAGGTGCCACTTGCTACTCTACAAAAGGGATGACCAACAAAAACTAACCTACAAAAATGGCTGAATGTGCTGTAGTTCACGTCATCTAACCAGGCAAGCAAATATGACCCAGGTATCAATATTAGGGTAAGGATGATTGTGTTGGGTATAATCAATTGTAATGGAGAAATCTCATTCAGAATCACCCACAATGCCAGGACAGGCCCATTGTCATTAAGTTCCATACAATGAATACAGTGATCCTGAACCTCACCCATGAATATGGGAATTATTCCCTACAATTACATGCCAAAGCTCATTTCTCTCTCACTTTCAATCCACTATTAACTGATCATGAGGGCTCGGCATGAGAAGGCTCTCGCATAATTGGCTCCCATATTTTAAAAACAGATGTCAGAGAGACAGTTCTAATTTGGCCCCAAATGTCCCTTAAGGTGATACTTGTTAGCCTTTCAGGCCTGGACACCACACAGTGACTACCACAATGTGCTCAATATTTAGAACCAGGCCATCAAGGATGGAATGCCTGTCTACATTTATGGACAGGCTCTTGGCATACCCATTCCAGGAACAAGAGAAGTGGAGCAGACTGGCTGGCCCCTGCAGCAGGAGGCATGGCCCTGTTAGACTCTGCCAACATAGAGATCCTGATCAATAAATTATCTTATGCTACGTCCACAATTTCAAAACTAGGGAAACCTATCACACAATCTTTGAACTCTGTGTCAGATCGACAGCACTCTATTAGCTCAATATTAGTAAACTGGGAAAGTCAGATAGAGAAAGACTTTGCCCTTCTTCTCAGAGTTCACTCCAGAAAAACATTTCTATCACGCGGGCCTGTGCTCAGGCCCAGAACTTACATCAAGCTATGGCCATGGGCCTGATCAGACAAGCCCTGATGGCTCAAGATATTCTGTTTCATGCTCTGATGGCTCAAGATATTCTGTTAGCCGAACTGCTTTATCTACAGCAGCTGGCAGACTAAATTTATATCTGGATTCTTGCCTGTTTATACCAAGGTCCAATCTACCCCCAAGGGTGCGTCAGTGAAAGAGTCGAGACAGGTGTGTTCCAAAACAATCTGTCTTTTACTTAGAAATATATAAAATCACATACACACATCAGATACACACACACAATCAATCAAGTTCCTCAGGAGTACAAAGTTACAAAGAATCACTTTTGCATTCACAGGATGAGTGATAAAGATCAATACTTATCTGTCCTAAAGCTTGCACGTCACAATGAAGAATGAGGGATTGGGAAAACATACTAGGGAGATTTAACACACAGCTAGAAACCAGCCAGCATATGTGGACCTCTTGGCTGCAGACCAAGAGATCAAGTAGGGACAAAGGGTTTTTGGTACAGAGAGCTGGACTTGAGAGGGGTTTGAAAGCAGACAGGGGGCATAGGTGGGGGAAGGCGGCTAGCAAAAGCTAGGCAACTGGACCTCACCTTTTATAGGTGGATCTTTGGGTGGGTGGCAACCATGCCAGTCTGTGAACCTACCTACCTGCTAGTCCTTCCCCAAATTAACCTCATTGGTATGTGTAATGAGGGGTGGCTACCTAAAGGGTTGGGCAATATTGAAACTCTAGACTCTAACTCAGGGGGCAACATCTAGGTAAGTGTGAAAGCTTGGCATTGAGGCATCTTCTTGATGTGTAAATGAATCTTGCCTTTCCCAGGTAATCAAAGAGTCAACTAACAGGAAATGCTCTTTCAGATGTTAAGCAGAGATGTGTATACATGCCTTACAACAGTTTATCAATGGGGGATTGCTTTTCCTTAGTTGTTGTTTGGCTGACACAATGGTGATGTGCTTCTTCCCCTCAGGCTAGCAGCTGTATATTGGAAACTTCATTAACATGAAATGCAGGCACCTTCTATGTGTAACTGTCACAAAAGGTGACTTGAACAGCTTCCTTTGAGCCTATGGGTGTGTGTGCGTGCACAATCCATGTAGCGTGTGGCAGCAAATATAAATCCATAAAGCAAATATCAGTTCCTTCTCTCAACAATTTGCTTAGTAGCTGACAAGACATATATTACCATGTGGCACTCTAAAACTGACCAGCGGCCATTGGGGTTGGTAGTTACACTGGGTGGGTGCTCTGAGAAGGAGCTATGCCCCGTCTCTACTCTGTCTGCCTATATGGCTGTCAGGGGGGTTGAGGGTGGCCTGTTGTTCCACCATCAGGACTCAAGTCCCTTAACTAACCATAAATTTTGGGCGGTGACCCAACACTCTTGTCCGTCTCTTTATTCTGGCTTGGGGGGCAAATGGCTTACTCTCTCTTTCATAAGCAGAAAATAAGCATTGTATCCAACCTGACATCAATAATGTTGCTGGTTTAATATCCTGGATTACCTCCAATGACTGCTGATGAGTTGCCCCAGCCATAAGAAACTCCCCGTTCACTTCAATTAAAGGACTGAAGACACACATGCAAAGAAAAGTACACAGTTTGGGTTTGTTGATGAAGAAGGGAACCCAGCCTGCCCCCCCCCCCACCAAGATGTGTGTCCATGGATCTCTTGATGAGTTTGGTTGACTTTAATGAAACTATGGTGTTACGAGACAGACTTATTTATGGATTTATATCTGCTGTGCAGAGCAACACTTGGACTGTGCATACATTTGTATACCATGAGCCAAGAGAAGCTGTTTGCATCCTTTGTAGTGAGACAGAAATCACATAGGGAGAGACTTGCCTGCCTTCTATGTTAATGAAGCAGCACACATTCAGCTCAGAAGATCATGGGAAGAAGAAGCACATGGTTGCCTTTGTTAGCAGAAAACAACAACTTTGAGCAGTTTCCCCCATTACTGCAGAGATGAGATGTCACGTAGAGACATGGACCAGATCTGCATTTGAATCACCATTTCCTGTTGAAGGTGCCTTGAGTACTGTGATGTCGATCTACACAACAAAAGGATGCCTTGACACCTACAGCTCACACCTAGCCAAATGGTATTCCATGAGATAGATGATATAATTTCAAATATTGTCACCATCCACAGCAACCTGCCCCTTTCCTGCATTCACCAATCAGGGTTGTTCATGGGATGGACTTGGTAGAAAGGTGGGACCACAGTCTGGCGAGATGCCACCCACCTGGAGATTTCACTATAAAACATTCAGCACGCATTCAGTTCGGAGCTGCTGGCTGGCCACACTCTATTTCTCCCCCCCCCATCTTTCCTTGAGTGGAAGCTCTTTGAATCTCTCTGAGCTGCACAGTTAGAGACATTCAACCACAATAGCTGGCTTGTTCTAAGCGTTGTGGAAGTGCAATTAACCCCAGGGATCTTTCCCTTCCAATTACCATTGCAACAGAGAGGACATCTGGAACAAGGCAAGTATCAACCGAAATATACCTACGGCCTTCTAAGTAACTGATAATCTATTTTTATATTCTTACTATAACTCTAAAGGAAACATGTATGCTTTTGAAGAGAGAGACTGATGTTTTTGTATGCTTGATTTGAAATCCTTCAGTAAAAGATTATTTGGTTAAGAAAAACACCTGTGTGGTCTCCATTACTAGACTCTTAAGTTCAAACAAGACCTCCGTAAAAGCTGGCCAGAACTCAGGTTAAAATATAGTTAGCCATCTGCAGTAAAATAGAGCATTTGGCATAACAATGGGAAGTGTAAATAGATGATGAACCAGCCCTAAAATATTTTTTAAAAGGTTGCCATAACATTTCATTCTATGAACTGCAGCTTCAATTTGATATCTTGCATTAATTTTCCTATTGGGTTTTCCTTTGGCTTTCACCTGAAATTAATATTTCTTTGTTCATCACCATGAGAGGTATACAGCTAATATAATCCCTCATATTCTTTGCCAAATGCCGAGCAATGCTGATATGCCCAAAAGAGCATTACTGCTGTAAATAAGCACTGCAAAAAAGATCATCCACCTTGTACCTCAGAGTCATAATGGGATTAACTAGAATAGTACCCACTCTGCCTCTGTTTTTGGAGATAACCATATCTTCTCTGGATGAGCCACAGACATTTTATATAATTAGTAATATGGTATGCAAAAAGTCATACAACAGTCCAAATCATATTTTAAAAATACTCACTGCTTGCTGTGTTTGAGTCATCAGCATATTTCATAAGTTTACAGTGGCTCTTATAATATGAACTTCAAACAGGGACAAAGATCATGACTCATGAAAGTTACTGCAAAATCAAACATCATAGTGATGTGGACTTATTTGTTCAGCTTGTTTCCTTCTCCTGATCCCAATGGAATTGACCAAAATTCATAATCTTCTAGGTGTATTGTTGTTTTTAGTTTACACAACATCATCATTGAGTTCATCACTTTAAAAAAAGAACAGAAGCAAAAGATAGGTACCTATCCCAAGAAACTTTTTGTCTAAGCTCAATGTGTCTGGGAAGAAAAAAAACAAAAGTAGTATAGGGACACAAACAGAGGCAAGGGTAATTTGATATGCTAATGAATGTAGTTACGCATCATCGAACATCCACCAGTTTGGCTCACATCCTGTTTGCCAGTTGTGAACAGGGCACTGAGTTTTGGATGATTGGTTCGTCAATTGACCAGTTTGTGGCTGTTCAGCAGGTTGCTCCAGTGTATTCCGTCACAGACATGCAGGATAGCGCAATGGCTCATAGGGATGCGCATTCTGTTTGGCCAAGCCAAATAATTGGTTGAATACTGCTGATTCAGTCCTATTCAGCCCAGCCACAGGCTGAATCAGATTATCTAATCTGATTCAGCCAGCTGAATAGAAGCCGCTGAATACTTGCTGAAGTATTAGGCGAGTATTCGGCAGCCTTAAAAATGGCTGGGGAAAGGCAGGAAGGAGGGAAGTTAAAGTTTACTTACCCTCTTGCTTCCTTTCCTGCCGAAACTGGCCTTTCCCCACCTCTTCCCTGGGTCCAGGGAGAAGGGGAGGGGGAGGAGTCCAGTTTCAGTCAATCACTGTGCAGCCCTTGCAAGGTTGGTGTTGCTTGTGCTAGCACAGCACACCACCTACCTTGCTTGGGAGGGTGAAGGGAGAACTTGCAACTCTCCCAATGGGGTGAGTTACATCCTCTTTGGGCGGAGAGGATATAAGGAGTCCTGCCTAGTGACTAGACTCCATTGCTGCTTCCTTCCTTTGTGATGGCTGCCTGGCTGTCAGAGATTGTGCTGCACTGGCCTTTGGCTTCAGCTGCTGGCTGCTCTCTGTGCCTGGCCAGCCCTCTCCCTGTAGACTGGACTCCTGAGAAGAAGACATAAGAACATAAGTGAAGCCAATGTTGGATCTGGCCAATGTACCTCTGCTTCATATGTTTAATTCCCTCTTGAAGCCGTCCATGCTTGTAGCCGCCACCACCTCCTGTGGAAGTGAATTCAATGTGTTAATCACTCTTCAGGTGAAGAAGTACTTCCTTTTATCTGTTCTAACCCAACTGCTCAGCAATTTCATTGAGTGCCCATGAGTTCTTGTATTGTGAGATAGGGAGGAAAGTATTTCTTTTTCAACCTGCTCTATCCCATGCATAATCTTATAAACCTCGATCATGTCACCCGTCAGCTGCCGTTTCTCAAAGCTAAAGAGCCCCAAGCATTTTAACCTTTCTTCTTAGGGAAAGTGTTCCAACACTTTGATCATTCTAGTTGCCCTTTTCTGCACTTTTTCCAATGCTATAATATCCTTTTTGAGGTGTGGTGACCAGAACTGTACACAGTACTCCAAATGAGGTACACCATCGATTTATACAGGGGCGTTATGATACTGGCTGATTTGTTTTCATTTCCCTTCCTAATAATCCCCAGCATAGTGTTGGCCTTTTTTTATTGCAGTCACACACTGTCTCGACATTTCCAGTTAGTTATCTACTACAACTTCAAGATCTCTCTCTTGGTCAGTCTCTGCCAGTCCGGACCCCATCAATGAGTATTTATAGTTAGGATTTTTGGCTCCAATGGGCATTACTTTGCACTTGGCCACATTAAACCCCATTTGCCACGTTGATGCCCACTCAACAATTAACAGGTTAGTGAGACAAGATCTTCCCTTACAGAACCCATGCTGAGTCTGCCTCAATAGTTTTTGTTCATCAATGTGCCTACTAATTCTTTCCTTAATAACAGTTTCCACCAATTTACCCGGTATCGATGCCAGACTGACTGGCTTGTAATTTCCCGGATCTCCTCTGGAACCCTTTTTAAAGATGGGAGTGATTTTAGCTACCTTCCAGTCCTCAGGAATGGAGGCAGATTTTAAGGAAAGATTACATATTTTTGTCAGGAGATCCACAAGTTCACATTTGAGTACTTTCAGGACTCTTGGATGAATGCCATCCGGGTCTAGTGATTTATCAGTGTTTAAGTTGTTTATCAGTCATAGGACCTCCTCTCTCATCACCTCAATCTGACTCAGGTCTTTCAACACCCCTCCCGAAATGAGCGGTTCTGCAGTGGGCAAGCACTTCTCATCTTCCACAGTGAAGACAGACGCAAAAAATGCATTCAGCTTCTCAGCCATTTCCCTATCATCCCCTACTCCTTTTACCCCTTGGTCATCCAAGGGCCCACTGCCTCCCTGGCTGGTTTCCTCTTTCTAATGTGTTTGAAAAAACTTTTATTGTTGGTCTTTATTTTATATTCCCTTTTTGCCTGTCTGATCACAGACTTGCATTTTATTTGCCACAGCCTGTGTTCCCTTTTATCAACCTCAGTGAGACTAGCTTTCCACCGCTTAAAAGAATCCTTCTTACCTTTTACAGCTTCCATTAACCATGCAGCCTTTTTTCTATACCTATTTGTATCTTTCTGAGCTTCTAGGACTGTAGTTTTAAATAGTCTTCAAGCTTCCCCAATGGTTTTGACCCTTTCTACTTTTCCTTTCAGTTTCTTCCCCACATGTCCCCTCATATCAGAGAAGTTACCCCTTATAAACTTAAAAGTGGTTGTGTCAGTCTTTTTGGGCAACTCCCTATTTATACAAATGTTGAACTCAACATTATGGTCAGTGTTCCCAAGTGGTGCGATCACTTTTACATCTCTCACCAGGTTAGGGTTGGGCATTACTCAGGACCAAATCCAGGATCGCCTTTCCCCTGGTAGGTTCTGTGACCATCTGTTCCATCACCTGTGTTGCCCTGCAAGGAGCGTATTATGATCTTATGAACTTATGAGCCATAACTAATAACTAGACTGTGCAATGAATGTGCCAAAGGAATGAACTGTATGGTGACCACATGCTGGTGCCAACTGCCTGGAGTGTGAACACGCGCCCAGACACCTGTGTTGCCCTGCAAGGAGCGTATTATGATCTTATGAACTTATGAGCCATAACTAATAACTAGACTGTGCAATGAATGTGCCAAAGGAATGAACTGTATGGTGACCACATGCTGGTGCCAACTGCCTGGAGTGTGAACACGCGCCCAGATGAGGGAAGGCTCCTCCTGAGATGATGTGCCAGACCAAGGATGGATCCATGGGTTTTTTCTGCCACCTCTCACCTGCAATGCAGCAGAGATGAGCCAAGCACCCCAGCCACAGACAGCACACAGAAGCCAGTAAAAGCATGCTGCAGAGGAATGCCATGCCATGCAAAGGGGAGTCTGAACATCTCTACAGAGACTCCATTAGCAGAAACCTTTGTTAGCATGCAGGCACATCTCCCCCCCCCTTTCACCAGATACTGCACATATGCTGCCCAGTATGACAAAGGAACTGCTTGCATAAAGGGATTAACCGGCTGACACATCATACATATCTAAATGCTATTTTTCCCACCATGTGATCATCTAATATTTTGCAAATCTATATTTTGCAATATTTTTAACTAACTTATTCTATAAGTCTAATTTTGAATACACCTTAAAGTTACGTAATCACCAAAATCTATAATATTTGCATCTCCATTGATTAACAAGACCTATTGTCTTCTACAACAATCTTCTGTCAAATGTATTTAACTATTAACTAATTTTTGTACCAATTTTCATAATCATATACTTTTTTCATTATATTTATACTGATTATTTTGAAATCAATGAAATTAAAAAAAATTCTCTAGTGTAGCTCTTATATCACGCTGTGTTCTATTCTTCCCCAGTTACACAAACTCATGGGATCCTTTAACCCACCTTAAAAAAAATCAAATTAAGTCCTTAATATCTTTATAATTTTCCCATCTGTGCTATCTTCTATTATAGAGTTTGTCTAAATAAAAATCATTTTTTCAATATACTTCTCCATCTAATCTTAATCAAATAAACATCTATTTTCTATAAAATAGCCCCTTCCCCCCCCAATTTCTTCTCTTATACATAATAATATCATTTATTATAACACTTCCCAAATCACTTAAAATTTATCTTCCCTTGTGGGGTATAGTTTTGTAAATATATAAAAAGAAAGATTCAATTGTAGGTAATATTGATCAGTTACATGTACATAAAGATTCCCCAGCCCATCTTAGCCAGTTACACTTAAGCAAAGATTCCCTGAACCAAACATATTTATAGAACTTAATACTTTTCTTCTTTTTGTAATTTCTTGTTTTCAGTAATGTCTTAATTCTATACCTTTTCCCCTTATAAGTAGAGAGGATTTCTTTTATTTCAGATACATCTGTTCTAATGACAGGATGCAGGGCTAGTGCAGGGCTAGTGCAGGGCAATGTTGTGGGCCCCCCCAGCACCAAAGCATCACTTGCCCCAGAGGACAAGAGTTCCTTGTGGCTCGCTAATTGCCTGCAGCTGATGGACCTCTGTTCCAGCCCCCATATGTTTATCGAATTCCCTCTTGAAGCTGTTTACGCTTGTAGCCACCGTCATCTCCTGTGGCGGTGAATTTCATGTGTTAATAGTTTGTTAATCACTCTTTTGGTGAAAAAGTACTTCCATTTATCCTTTCTAACCCAACTGCTCAGCAATTTCATTGAGTGTCCACGAGTTCTTGTATTGTGAGAAAGGGAGAAAAGTACTTCTTTCTCTACCTGCTCTATCCCATGCACAATCTTGTAAACCTCAATCATGTCACTCCTCAGTCATCATTTCTCCAAGTGAAAGAGCCTTAAGCACATTAACCTTTGTTCATAGGGAAAGTGTTCCATCCCTTTTATCATTCTAGTTGCCCTTTTCTGCACTTTTTCCAATGCTATAATATTCTTTGTGAGGTGTGGTGACCAGAATTGCACACAGTATTCCAGCATCAGGTGACACTAAAATATGTAAATCCTTAAATAAAAGATATCCTCTGGTTTTTGCTTCAACTTGCATTTGTTTTTTAGTTCTCTAATCCGCAAATTGTACTAATAGGTCTCTAGGACCAGTACACCTCAGTAAGTAGCGAGCCTATGCAGAGCACCTCTAAGATGGCTGGCACAGACCCTGCCTCAAGGTGCAGGGAAGAGGAAAGACAGTTTGAAGCAAAACAGATACGGTCTAAAGAATCCTCCACCCCCTCTGGGAGACCCATAAACTTCAAATTATGTTGTTTGACTTTAGATTTAAGGTGAGCAGGCAATCATGAGAGTTTAATTCCTGGGCTTGGAGTTCACAGACATCATCTTTAAGAGTCATACTTAGATTAAGGGCCATCTCTGCTGTTTTGGAAGTTTGTGACAAGAGAGGCTTGAATTTCAGTGAGCTGGTCTCTTATGAGTTGAAGGGAAACTAGTAGTGTTAGTAAGTCCTGTTTATTCAAGGCTGACTCAAGTAGGTGAGAAAGTGATAAGTCAGCAGCCATTTCAGTTTTTTGGCACCAAATTCCCTCTGTTCAGGACGGGCCTCTTGCGGGGAGAAAAAAGCTTGAGAATTCTTGATTAAAGTTTTTGGAACGTTGGAAGCAGTCCCATTGTTTCTGCCCATATTGAAAGAAGGACTGGTATCATTTGTAGTTGGTAGTTAGAGTTGAAGAAGGGAAGTGGAGGTAACAGATCAGATGACCGCCCTCTTGCCTGGTGTTGTCATGCCCCCCATCTTGTTTAATTCTTGAAGCAAAAATTTCCATTGCAAGAATAAATAACAGTGGTTTTTCATCCCCTTTTTGATCTGGAATCCATCTGTTAAAAGTCCATTAATTATTTTTTTTGCATTCTCTCATAAATTGCTTGAATCCAATTCATAAGTCTATGTCCACAATTTAAAAATTCTAATACTCTTAGTAGAAATGTCCAAGAAAGATTGTCAAAAGGCTTTTCAGCATCTAAAAACATAAAGACCACTTTTTCTCCCCATTTTGTACAAATTCCATTATAAAATGGACATTTTCCTTCATATATCTCTTGGGAACAAAACCAGTCTGGTCCTGATGAATTATCTTTGTTATACATTTCTTGAGCTTTTCTGCCATTATTGAAGCAAAGAGTTTGTAATCCACATTTAACAATGATATGGGTCTATAAGATTGTGGTAGCATCAGATCATTTCCTTCCTTCAGAATCAATGTTATATGTGATTCTTGCCATGATTGGGGTAATATTTTCTTATCACTCATTTGATTCATAACTTTCTGAAGTGACAAAATCAGTTCTTCTTCCAAACATTTACAATACATAGTCGTCAAGCCATTTGGACCCAGTGCTTTATCTTTTAAAAACTTTTAATGCTTGTGAGATTTCATGTATTGAAATGTTTTGATTCAGAATATTTCTGTCTTCCTGTGTGAATGTTGGTATTAAAGTATCCTTGAGGTAGTCACTTACAGAACAGAAAACCTTTATTGGCATAACACAGATAAACCAGAACAAAGGCAAAATTTAAGGGATAGTACTAAAACAACGTCAACCAATATTCCCAATATCTCAAAATACAAAGCAATCCTAACATGGTTTACTAGATTTACAAAGTACTACTCTTGACTTCCATACATAAGTCAAAAATTCAGCGACAGATAGTGCTATTGCTGGACTCTTGTCTGCTAGAAAGAAATTTAAATCCCTATCCAGAAAATCTCTCTGCACAGGGAGAAGCGGGCGAATCAAAACATTGTGCGTAGCGAAATATTTAGGACAACGAAAGATAATATGGGTGATAGAGTCAGGTTCCCCAAGGTTACAGTTACAAAGTCTATCCCTGTACGGCACACCCCTGTCTCTACTGGAGACCACTACTGAGGGGAAAAGGTTGAACCTTGCAAGCATAAAAACCCTCCTAAAAACTGGAATTGTCAAATTAGTGATATATGGTACCATGGAGGTATGCAAGGGGAGGAGGGGTAATGAATAGGGAGAACAAACTCCAAGACTAGGTAGTCACTTAATCCTTCCTCTTTCTTATATAGATTTGTAAAGAAGCGAGTGCATTGTTCATGTATATCTTCCTCTTTATAGATTTCACCTTGCTTTTAAAATCCAGTTATTGATCTACTTTCACTTTATTTTCTTAAACAGTATGCCAAAAACCATCCAGGTTTGTTTGCATGTTCAAAATATTTTTGTTGAGTAAAACTTTTTTTCTGCATTTCTTCTATTTTCATCAAATGTAATTGCTTTTTTAATTGTTTGAATTCATTTTTAAAAGTTTGTGTCTTTTTATGCTGGTCTTTGAAACATTTGAATTTTTTCTCATATTTTCATTGTTTTCTCCATTTTTTCTTTTTCATTTCTTGGAAGCAATCACAATGAGATTTCCTTTCATATAAGCTTTGCTTGCCTCCCAAATAATTGTAATAGAAGTATCCTCTGTCATATTCCATTTAAAAAATTCTAAATCTTTTTTTATTTCTCAATTATATCTTTCTGGAGTAGAAAATCATTGTTCAGTCTTCATCTTTTCCCCCCAGACTTCCACCTTGCCAAGATTGTGATCTGCAAATATCTTCAGCTGAATCTCGGTACTCTTTAAGTTTGTAAGTTGTTTTGGACATCAAACACATGTCAATTCTAGAATAAGCTTGATGTCTGTCAGAGTAAAAAGTATAGTTTCTGGACTTGGGGTTGATGGTTCTCCAAGCATCAATCAAGAGCAGGAACTTCATATATTGTAGGGCATTCTTGGGAAGCCTGCCTCCTTAGATTTATCCTATGAAGAGTCAAGAACTTCATCCGTGTCTCCAAAAATCATAATCTCAACTTCTTGAAACTCTAGTAGCTTTTGAAAAAAACACCTCAAAGAATTTTTCTTTAGAAGAAGAAGAGATTGGATTATACCCTGCCCTTCACTTGGAGTCTCTGAGTGGCTTACAAACTCCTTTCCCTTCCCCTCCCCACCACAGACACCCTGTGAGGTAGGTGAGGCTGAGAGAGCTCCTTCAAGAAATGCTCTTTCAAGGACAGCTCTGATAGAACTATGGCTTGCCCAAGGACATCCAGCAGCTGCAAGTGGAGGAGTGGGGAATCAAACCTGGTTCTCCCAGAGTCCACACACTTAACCACTATACCAAACTGGCTCTCTTAGCATTATTTGGAGCCTATAGCAATACAAGCGTGTAATTCTTGCTATCAGGGAGTCTAATTTTCAACATTATGTATCTCCCTTCCATATCTTTCAGTTCTTCTATAACATTGATTGGCTGGTTTGTTATATAAATTGCTACAACTTTTTTTCTTCTCATTTGCAGAAGGTGCATATGCTGTGCCCAGATTCTTATTCTTTAAAATATGTTCATGTTGTTTCTTTATATAAGTCTCTTGAAGACAGAGAATGTCTGCTTTTTTGTATTTTTAAAATAAATTAAATGTTTTACATCATTTTGTGGGGGGATTTAAGTTCTTGATGTTTACTGATCACATTCAGACTTTCCATTTTGTTATAATGCTGCTGCTCGGTCTAACTTTTTTTCTTCATTGTCTGTATCTTCCTTGTCATTTGGTTTGGTGTCTTCTGATAATAATTCTTTTTGAAGTTGTTTTCTTCTTAAATCAAAGAGATTATTCTTCTGCCTTTTGGTAGCTACACTTCTAGTACACACAGTACTCTCCAGCAGTGTTTTATATCTTTCTTTTGTAGAATTTGTCTTTAAAAAAAATCAAAATCTCTTCTTTTCTTCAAAAGAGTGGAGGGGAGGTCTTGAAAAATTTGTATTTCTGTCTTGTGAATTTTGAGAGGAGAAGGTCTCTGTTTGCTCAGGATAAAATCTCTCATTTGTTTATGTGTGAATGTCACTTGTATATCACATGGCAGTTTATTTCTGATGGCAAATCTGGAGCTGACTCTATATATCTGGTCAATATCCAAGGAGTCTCATTCAGTCTTGTAATGATTTTGTAACAACTTACAAAAATCATCTTCAAGGTTAGTTTTACCAAAATCTTCTGCAACTGATTGAAACCTGAGGTTATTATGATGTCTGTTCTGGACCTTTAAAATTTCATTTCTTTGAATTGTTCTTTCCAACAATTTATCATGAGCTCTTGACATAGTTCCAGTTCTTTATGTTGTCTTTGGACTTGAATAATCTTTTCTGTGTTTTCTTGAATCTTTTTGGGGGATTGTGCAAGTCCTGTGGTTATGTTGAAGGTTTTTATATGTTCAAAAGTATTTTCTTGACCTTGTTTAAATTGTTTAATCTGTTCCTGAATTCCTTCTTCAAACTGGGTTACTTTAAGAAACATTCAGTCTTCAGATTGTTTACTTTGAGATGTGTGTCTGTAATGGTAGTTATCTGAACTGATAAACCATCTTGGAGTTTTTCCAAACATTCTGCCATGTCAAACTCCTCTTGTTCTTCAGTTTTCTTTTTTCCTTTGGATTCTGACATCATCCCTTGTCTGTATCTTCCATACAGGTTTTTCATTTACTTATTACACCAATATATGTACAGAGTTGTTACTATGGATGTCATAGAATCATAGAACGTTAAAGTTGGAAGGGACCTTGCAGATCATCTAGTCCAAACCGCTGCACTCTGTAGGAGCATAACTGAAAGATAGCCCTACAACATACCCAAAAGATGATCATCCAGCCTCTGCTTGAAAACATCCAGCGAAGGAACATCCACCACCTCCCGAGGCAGTCTGTTCCACTGCTCAACCACTCTTACAGTTAGGATGTTTCTCCTGATATTTAGCCGGTATCGACTCCCTTGTAATTTCCACCCATTAGATCTAGTCTTGCAATCCGGAGCAAGATAGAATAGATCTGCTCCACCTTCTACATGACAGCCCTTCAAATAATTGAAGACTGCAATCATGTCCCCTCTAAGCCTTCTCTTTCCCAGGCTAAATATACCCAGCTTTTTCAGACTTTCCTCATAAGACTTGGATTCCAACCCTCTCACCATCCTGGTTGCCCTCTTCTATATACCCTTGAGCTTGTCAACATCCTTCCTAAAATGTGGTGCCCAAAACTGGACACAGTACTCCAGGCGAGGCCTGACCATAGCAGAATAGAGTGGAACTACCACCTCCCTTGATCTGGACACAATGCTTCTCTTAATGCTTCCTAAAATTGCATTATCTTTCTTTGCAGTCACATCACACTGCAGGGTCATGTTTAGCTTTTGATCAACCAGAACACCTAGATCCCTTTCACATGTGCTGCTGTCAAGCCAAGTCCCTCCCATTCTATATCTGTGCCTTTGATTTTTTGTACCTAACTGTAGGACTTTGCACTTACCTCTATTGAAATTCATTTTATTTGTCTCAGCCCACTGTTCCAGCCTATCTAGATCATTTTGAATCCTGACTCTGTCTTCTTCAGAATTAGGAATCTTACCCAGCTTCGTGCCATCTGCAAATTTGATCAGCATCCCCTCTATGTCTTCCTCCAGGTCATTTATAAAAAAACATGGAATAACACTGGGTGCAGGGCACTTTAAACTAGCATTAAACAAAATATCTGTTAACTCAACATAAGAATAATATTTTTTTTAGAAATATAAGGTTAAACTTATACAGCAGGCCTAGTCACAATATACTATAAGTATTTTAAAAAACCCTGACATATCTTTTTAAAAATATATTTTCTGTCACTTAATTTATATCACAAATACAGTAGCTTTGATGCAACAATAATCATAGTGAGAAAATATATATTATTAAGAGGAAGGATATAGAAATGTTACTTATATAAGATATCTTAAACAAATAAGATTAGGAAAGTATGGAAATGAAACACAGGATTAGTTTATTAATATTAGTATCTGTTAGTATTTACTTTGATCAAAACTATTGCATAGAACAGGGACACACCATTAATTTTATTAATTATCTATTAATATTATTAAGCAGTTTCATCTTAGTCTTTGCCTTTATGTGGGTGTATCTTCTTTAACAGCAATCCACAATAACTCACAGCTCCAATATATGCGATCTCTGTCTGAGACCCCGGAGAGCCACTGCCAGTCTGAGTTGACAATATTGTCTTTGATGAACGAGGGTCTGGATCAGTGTAAAGCAGCTCTATACGTGTCTTTGCAGTGTTCCACAAGGTACCAGCAGAAGTCAGTTCCGACCAGCTCGAGATTAAGAATGCGCAAACAGGAACTGTAGAATGGCGGCACCAGAAGGGGAAGGAATGCAAAAATGGAGAAAAACCCTTCCCAAATCCTCTTCAGAAAAACTCTTTTATCTTAAGAACTCTTTTGGTCACAAAATACGGAATACCCTCGGATAGTCCAAATGCAGCAAGTTATATTAACAGTCAAAGAAGGTGTAAGGTACTGGGTTTGACGCATGGAGACTTGGACTACAACATGCATTCAGAAGCGTTTATTATACTTCACACTCAAGACAAGAGAAACCGGCCCCGCAAGGGCCAACTATATACACACCACCCAGCACACCCAGGGTCCCCAAAGGACAGTTTGAATTTCCCACCAGAGGCCTATTGGTGGACACAAGGTGGTTTAGGATCCGAGGTTCCCTTTGTGTCCGGGAACCAAGCTCCTAACTTAGCCGCGGATCCCTGGTGGTGGTCCACATACATAACACCCCTCCCCGCATTGTTCTGACCCAGCCTATGTAACGTAGTCCTGTAAGTAGGCTGGTGGTCTGTGCTCGTGCAGGGAGCACCAGGGGGATGGTACCGGGTTGCTCAAAGCTTCTAATTGGCTGACCGGTTCTGGTTTCTGCAGGGGTGGCAGGGGCTGTTCCCAGGGTCCCGAGTGTGTGGGAGTCGGCTGGACTATTGGCACCTCCCGGTGGATTGGTGCTCGCCTTGGGGTTGTCAGGCTCGGGCCCCATGAGCCGCAGAGGTTGTTCCTCTGCTACCTGGAGCTGTTGCCTCCTCAGTTGGTCGATGTGTTTCCAGAGGAGTTGGCCGTCCTTTGTAGACACTTCTTAAGACAGGGGCCCGGTCACTCTCACCACTCGTCCCACCAGCCATGGGGGTCCCTGCCCAAAGTTCCTAATGTAGACAGGGTTTCTTGAAAGAATCTCCTGGGGGCGTCCTGTTGTTCCGTCATCCTCCTAGATTTGGATGCCCGGTCTGGGTGTAGTCAGTCTAGCAGGATGGTGGGGCGATGACCCATCAAGAGTTCTGCAGGGCATCGGCCACTGATGGGGTTGGGTGTCATCTGCTGTGTCAGGAGGAAGTGTGTGAGACAAAACTCCCAGTCTCCTGCTGTGATCTGGCTGAGAGCTTCTTTCACGGTGTGCACCATTTTCTCTGCTTGCCCGTTGATCACAGGGTGGAAAGGTGCCAACCTGACGTGAAGGATGAGGTTCCTCCATAGCAAGTCCTGGAATTCTGCCGACATAAATGCTGCCCCGTTGTCGGAGACTATTGTATCCAGCAGACCATGTGTTGCAAAGATCCAGCGCAGCATCTGGATGACGGCCTTAATTGAAGTGGTAGTGACTGGACTGACCTCCAACCATTTGGAGTAGGAGTCCACCATGACCAAGAAAATCAGTCCCTGGAGTGGCCCGCAAAGTCTATGTGGAGCTGGGACCATGGCTTCCAGGTGGACTCCCATGACTGGGTGGGGGCACTCGGGGGATTCGGGCAGACTGCCTGGCACGTCTGGCACTCTTGCTCCCAGGACTCAATTTCTGCGTCGATTGCCAGCCACCACACGTAGCTCTGGGACAGAAACTTCATACGGACAATCCCTGGGTGGGCCTCATGGAGAGTGTTGAGGACCTGGTGCCACAGGGCGCTGGGGACCACCACCCTCACCCTCCACAGGAGACACCCCTTAAGAGCTGACAGCTCATCCCAGTGGGTAGAAAATGCTGTGTACTCCGAACCCACCACGGTCACGGGCCACCCCCTCACCACCCAGGCCAAAACCCAGGACAGAATGGGGTCACGGGCCAAGCGGTGAGCAACATTGGCAGCCTGTGGGGCAGTTCTGGGAGGCCCTTGAGCAAAAGGACCCCAGGGGTGGGAGCGGGATCGACATCTGTGGACAGAAGGGGCAGGCTGCTGAGGGCATCTGTGTGTCCCATAGCCTTGCCCGGGTGATGCACCAGGTGGTATTTGTAATTCACCAGGAAGAGGGACCAGTGGAGGACTCTGGGCTACAGCACTTGGGGGGGTCTGTTTGTCTGCCACAAATGGGCCGAGGAGCAGCTTATGGTCCGCCACAATCATAAAGGGGCACCCATACACAAAGTTGTGGAACTTTTTTCACCCCTGCCACAATTGCCAAACCCTCGTGGTCAATCTGGGTGTAATTCCGCTTGGCGGTCAACAAGGTTCGGGACTAGTAGGCCACCGGAACCTCTCGGCCATTAGGGAAAATGTGGCCCAAGACCACGCCCATGCCATAAGGGGAGGCATCACACGCGAGGACCACTGGCAGGGACCCGTCAAAATGAGCCAGCACCTCATTTGAGATCAGGAACACCTTGTCACCCCTGAACGCCGCCGACTCCTGGGGGCCCCAGGCCCACGGTGCAGACTTGTCCAGTAGTCTGTGCAGGGGCTCAGCTACCACCGCCTTGTGGGGCAGAATGGCGTGGTAAAAGTTTATTAGTCCTAGAAATGCCTGAAGCTCTGCCTTTGTTGTGGGCACGGGGGCCTCCACGATGGCCTTGACTTTGTCTCTTGCAGGGTGGAGGCCGGAGGCATCAACCCGGAACACCAAGAAATCAACCCCCATGGCCCCAAAGAGGCATTTCTCCCTCTTGACCTTAAGGCCTGCCGAGTTGAAGTGGTGGAGGGTGCGCGTAGATGGGAGGTGAATTCCTCTGGGGTGGCCGCAGCGATCAGGATGTCATCGAAGAATGGCGTCACTCCAGGGATCCCTTTTAGCAGAGAGTCCATCATCTGTTGGAATATCCTGGGGGTGACGCTGACCCCGAACTGCAACCTCTTTACTTTGAAAAAAACCCCGGTGTGTTTCTATGGTCTGGGTGGCAGCTGTGGCCTCATTAATGGGCAGTTGCTGGTATGCTTGTGCAAGATCCAGCTTGCCAAAGATCTTGGCCCCAGCTAAGGATGCTAATACGTGACTCATGACTGGGACCAGGTAAGAGTGCTTGTGAAGGGCCTTATTTAAAGTACACTTATAGTTCACGCAGATGTGGATGTCACTGTTGGGCTTCACGGAGGTAACTATAGGAGTCTCCCACAGCATGTGTGAGATGGGTTCAAGGACCCCTTGTGCCACCAAGCGGTCAAGTTCCATGTTGAATTTTGGCCGCAACACAAGCAAGGTGCTGCGGAACTGCATGAGCATGGGGGCAACCATGGGATTGAGCTGAAGGAAAACTGGGGGGCCCTTATAACAACCGAGAGCCCCATCAAAGACCACGGGGAATTCCCCACAAACCTCAGCAAAATCCCTCGGCGCACATTGCATAACCTCCCCAACCGTGATGCCCAGTGGTGCGAACCAGGCCCACCCCCAAAGGCTAACCAAATTCCCCTCAACCACAAATATGGCTTTAGAGAGAAAAGTGATGAATTAGAAAGGGTATGGGAGGAGAATGGGAGGAAATGATTTCTAAGATTTAAAAGATTTTGTTAACATGGTATACGGAGGATGAAACGGTAAAAGAACAAATGTTAAAATGGGCGGTTAATATGAATAAAGAAATTTTAATGGAATCATGGGAATGGTTATGGGGAAACTCCATAAAAATTTCGAAGTGTAATAACCTAAAAGAAAATTGTTATAAAATGATGTATAGATGGTACATGACACCCCCCCAAAAAAATGCAAATATGAATGAACATATGTCTAGTAAATGTTGGAAATGTAAAAAACAGGAGGGTTCATTTTACCATATGTGGTGGACATGTGAGAAAGCAAAAAAGTTCTGGACAGAGGTCCATAATGAAATGCAATGTATTTTGAAATGTAATTTTTAAAAAGAACCTGAAATAATGCTGTTGGGTTTGAAAATGGAAGAATTGAATGTTGCAAAAAGAACTCTGTTTTGGTATTTGATAACCACGGCGAGAATGACATATGCACAATTCTGGAAGCAAGAAAGAATACCAGAAAAATGGGACTGGATTAAAAAAGCTGTTTTTATGGCAGAGATGGACGAAATTACAAGAAAGTTAAACAACCAAGAAGATGAAAGTTTCTTTGAAGACTGGAAAGACTTTAAACAATATAAAAACAAATGACTGGATGTAAGCATTGCGGGAAGCCAAGCAAGGGGGTTGGTATGGAGGGGTAATGAAAAAATTAGGGATAGTTGAAATGTATTATAAGGATATAAATGTTTTTGATCTATTGTATTATCCCGACAATAAAAATGGTTTTTTTAAAAAAACAAACAAAAAAACAAATTCCCCTCGACCACAATCAAGTCCAGTGAGCCCACAAATTCCCTGTATTGCATCCGGAAATTCCCCACACCCTGAATTGGAACCGGGTTCTGTTGGAAGTCCACAAGGTTCAAATGAGAGGGATGCAGGCAGATCTGTTAGCCGAATTGCTCTTTAGGAGAGGCAATTGGAACAGTTTAATAATCGGGATTCAGGTCCGTGTATATGGGCTATGCTGTTACGTTTCAATGAAGAGATGAAACAGAAGTTAAACAAAACTTTCTTTACTGAATATGTAGTTCAATCACACAGGAATAATAATAAAAACCGCACAGGCATACAAGAACTAAGAAAACAAGTTAGATATCACAGCACAGTCGCATGAGCAGGAATATCATTGGTGGGGTATATTTACCTATAGTGTGGCTCAGCTCCGAAAACTTCCAGCTGGCTGGGAGGGCGGAAGGGCAGAAAATGGGGTAGAAAACACGTGAATCCAGACCAGCCGGGAACACGTGGATTGACCTTAGCTGCAGACTAAGGCAAAGCGGTTATCGGGAGTTTGGTATAGCAAGTGGGTCAAGAGAGGTTCAAGCAGACAGGGAGAGGTCGTTGGTATCAAGAAGGGTCCTCTCTTGGCTCTGTGCAGGATGTTTTAAGGTCTCGGCTGCGAGGGGAGGGCGTGGGCTCAAATGGATTACCAGGTAGCCCGACCGCTAAGGTCAGTGATTGGTTATGATGTCAATATTCAAACTATCGATTAACTAAAGGGGAGGTGTCTGGGTGGGGGCAGGAGGTACGTGCCGGGTCACCAGTAGCGCTGACATGGTTGTTGCTATGTGTAATGGACTTCTATTGTTGGTCTGGCACGGGAGGACTTCTATTGTTAAGCTTGTCAGGTGGAGACACTTGGTCTGGGCGGGCTGATGAGTTCCTGTGTTAGTGATCAACCTTCATGTTTGCATACATGATGAGCTTAACGACTCTGGGGGCCCTGCTGGCTAGGTGTTGATCATCCTATGCAGCTGTCATTGTTTTGGCTTGACCCCTGGTTGAACTCTGAGTTCCACAGTCTCTTCACTAACCCGTTCTGTATCAAGCTTATATTCACAAGGCATAGTCCATAAAATAGTCCCAAAATGGATGCCTCTGGTAACAGGCCCCCCATACAGACAGAGTTTGTTAAGCGTCTCCACTTATATGATGGATGCCGCTGACCCAGAGTCAACTTCCATTAAGCAAGGGGACCCCTCAATCTGTACTTGGACCTGAATCTTCAGGGCTGCGGATGCATTGGGGAGGCGTAGTACCTGGAACAAGGGTTGGCTGGTCAGGAGGTAGAGGTCATCTGTCTCCATGATGTCCTCATAGTGTGCGGAGGTCTGGTGGTGCTGCTGCGGCTGTGGAGGTGGGTTCTGCTTGCTCCTGGACTGGCATACATGGACGAGGTGTTCCTGTCTCCCGCACGTGTGGCAGATGGAGTCATGGAACCAGCACAACTTGCGCTCGTGTGCCTCTCCACAGCTGGCACATGTGGCAAGCTCGGCAGGTTTTGTGGTGTGCCTGGATGCTCCAATGGCTCCCAGCGGCTTTCTGCGGCTGGGGGGGCGGACGAGACGGATGTCGTCCTTGGCTGAGGTCTCCGGCACTGGGTTGGGGAGCACCAAGTGGGACACTGCTGGGGGACGGTCGTGGTGGGAAGCCTCGTAAGCAATGGTGAGTTGTAGAGCATCCTCAATTTTGAGGTCAGTGGTGCCAATTAGTTTGTGGCAGAGTTTTACATCACTGGTTCCCCAGACGAACTGGGTCAAAATGTTCTCCTCCACCTTGGTGAAACCACACTCCATTGCATATTGGTGCAGGGCGGCCATGAAGGCAGCGGCTGTCTCGCTGGGCTTCTGGGTGCACCTCTGGAACTCCATCCTCCTGGCCATTGTCGTTGGCTTAGGTGTGAAATATTTTGTTAAGGCTTTGACAATCTCCTCGTAGGGGCATTCAAGGATAGCCTTAGGTGCCAGGAGGTTCTTTGTGAGCCGGATGGTGGCCATTCCGCACATGCTGAGGAGGAGGACCCGTCTCTTGCCGGCATCTGTTACCTCATGGTAGGCTAGGTAGCAGGTCAACTGGTCGGTCCACAAATCCCAGAACTCAGGATGTGTGGGGTCGAAGATTTTGAGGTGTCCTGGAGCCGATGCCATGACTCTAGCGCGGTGTGGGGAGTGCTGTCTGGAAGAGCCGGGCACAGTGAAGTGCTGCTCAGGAGCAGTGCGGGGTGCAGTGGCTGCACTGGATGGAGAGTTAGGCCACTCATTGGGATCCCACCGTCATCGCCGCTGTAAAGTACTGGGTTTGCCGCATGGAGACTTGGACTACAACATGCATTCAGACGCGTTTATTATACTTCAAACTCAAGACAAGAGAAACTGGCCCTGCAAGGGCCAACTATATACACACCACCCAGCACACCCAGGGTCCCCATAGGAGGGTTTGAATTTCCCACCAGAGGCCTATTGGTGGACACAAGGTGGTTTAGGATCCGAGGTTCCCTTTGTGTCCGGGAACCAAGCTCCTAACTTAGCTGCGGACCTCTGGTAGCGGTCCACATACATAACAGAAGGCACAGTCAAAAAGATAAACTTTAAAACTAACCAGAAAATGTGGGGTCACCGGGGTGCGTGTGGGAAGAAGCTCCCCACCATAGATAGATAAATGAAGCTTCTCTCCCCCAAACAAAGCCTGAAAGCCTGTCAGTGCTTTCTCTAAGAGACCTGGCTCCAACGTTACAAACCAAAAGCAAGATTCTTGGCAAAAAACAGACAGCACAGACAGGTAAGAAGAGTCTTATTTTCAAAGATGTAGAGAGGAATAAAGCAACAAATCTTGCATTGGAGTAATCATTAGTCAACTTAACTAGTCTCTGCAACTCAATTCAGCTCTTCATGAAAAGAAGAAGTGAGAGAAAGAAATCACAGCCCTCCCTTTTTAAAAAAGAAGTTTGCTCAATGTCCCTTTTATAAACAAAGAATATAAAGATGTGCAAAATAGATTTTTAAAATGATAGTGGGGAAAAACAAGGAGAGGGAGGGACAAGCCTCTCTTACTGGCACTGAGTCCACCATTGACTCTCTTCCCTGATAGATTTTCTCAGGGTGCGGTCACACGTGCAAGAGAAAGTGGGGGGGGGAGTGAGGCTATTTCCTGTGGAGGAATTTGACCCGCAGTTGCGCTATCACACACCCTTGGAAGCTGCGGGCACAGCCCACCACTGCGTAATTGTATGCAACCGTGGGTCAGTCGTTGTTGGTTTTTGCTGTTTGTTTCCAATGTGCTTAAACAAGGAATCAATGAATCGCATCTCTGCACTGAGGCCTCCCTATGGAGTTTGTGATGATGCACATACTGAGAAGGGGGGGCAATGGCATGGAGTCAAGATGGCCTGACCAGACCATCCAGATGCCATGAGAGTGCACTGGAGCAACCAGACAGGGGAAAGTCCATCCGTGACCTGTTACAACCTGTTTACTACCAGATTTTCCCCGGTGTCTTTTTACTCCGCTTCTGCAGTGGAGCAGAACAGGTTGCCAATGGGTGCGGGGTGCTTCCCAGATGTTCATGTCTGATCACACCCTTTAAATCCACCCAGCATTCGTGCCTATGTTGGGGCTAATTGTGCGTGTGATCTCAGTCTCAGGGTCTGAAAAGCCGGCTCTGATAAAAATCACTTGTCGAGGGCCTCTTGTTAGAGAGGTAAGATAGATAAATCATTTCTCTTGCTGTTGATTACATGCCCCAAGGGAGTCAAGATCTTGGAGCTATAAGCAGAAGACTCCTAATGAGAGACCATATTGCCCCAGAAGTCAAATAAATGCCATGTTTTAATAAAACCCTTTCATTCATTTTTCAGACACTAATGGCTTCTGATCAGGTTGGATAGGCAGTTGTCTGCACATTTGCAGTTTTGCAAAAACCCAACACAAACCTATTAAGCAGGCATTCAAGGCTGTTCAGATTAACTGAATAGGCTAGGTGACTGGCACCTGGGAACACAGTAGGTTTGACTGTTGAACATACCTGTGGGGAAATCCACAGAATACCTAATTATGCTTTGTTTTAGTTGGGGATGCAGATTAAGCCAAATAAATCACTGCAATGACAGATTTTAACCAATTAACTTCCACCAATCATTTAAACATATCTCATGCTATTTATTTTTAAATAAGTAAAGCATTATTGATCACAGGAGTACTGCGTATCTATATTCTCAATGCTGAGTCCCTACAATTTTTCATTCTCGAATAATAGGTAGAGAGATCCAGTCTGAAATTTATTAATCAAGAACAGACCTGAAAAACAGGCATTTGTAAATATCAGAAATACTTTGAATCCAAAAAGAATTATGTCTGACATTCAGGAGTATGTGGAAAACAAAAATCTTTTAATCTGACTATTTATTCTGATGCCTTACTGTCTTGTCTCTTTTCCCAGGACAATGGGATATGGGAAAGGCAGAATGACTAGTAAATATGTGCTTAACAGAAATGTTGTCTAACTAGAGCTGTTAACCCATCTCCTTACAAAACAGGCTACCCCCTCCCACTTAGCATTGCTGTGCATATCATTTCCTCTTTATGCCAATCACTGCACCTTCTTACTGGCTTTAGGAGATATTTCTTATATAATCACATGCCTTGTTTACATTAGCAGTTTTGTTCTCTGGAGCTACATAAGCTATTACGCTGATATAATGACTGGTTCTACATGCTGTAAGGAAGGATGGGGGTGGTGATCAAAAATAGAAGATCAGTCTTAAATTATATGTTTTTTTGACCTTGATAGGAAGGCTGTCTGCAGCAGGTGAAAGGCATATTTGAACCTCCTCCTATCTCCCCTTGCAAAACTACAGTAATATCAAAAGACATACATATAGATTGATATGATACAGCAGCATAGCTCCAAAGGTCTCCTTCCACATTAAGAATCTGCTATTTGTTCATAGATGGTATGCTTTACACTTTGCACTAGAGAATTGCATGAAGTACAATGATTTTTTTTGCATAAACATGAGCTTTCATTAAGGATAGTTACTGAATTTTGCAGCCCCACTAGTATGATTTTTAAAAATCACCATTTTGTTCTGCTTAAGCCTTATGCAAATTGAACCAAATCTCCATTTTCATGCCATATTCTCTCCTTATATATCTTGCTAGCAAAAGGTTATTTTCCCATCAAGTGGGGAAAATGCTGCAAGTTGAAATAAACAAACAAAGCAGTGACAACCAGCCACACAAAAAGGTTCACAATGACACAAACAAAATGAAAAAAGAAACAATAAAGTGCACATGAGCTTCTGCAAACCCTTTTCTTCTTCGCAAGGTTCTATGGATGCAATCATATGTTTCTCTATAAATGGAAGGGCTGATGAGAGGTCTATTAAAAATGTGACCCTCTCCATCTGCAAGGTGAACTTAATCAAATCCAGGAGCTTTATTGCTTGATTCTGATGACTGTGTAAACTACCCCTGAGATCTGATTAGTTACACCACTCAACAACAACTACGGTTATAATTCTACTGAAATGTGTAATGTTGCTTCAAAAGCTAGTGTTTTTGCTTTCTGCTCCAAACACAGAGCATTCATTCCAGGACAGAATGTGATGCCCAAAACATTGGAGCTGTACATCTTTTTTATTATCTAGAGACAGACAGACTGCTGTATGGAGTAAGAAGCCCTCCAGCACTGTAGTCTGGTTGCCCAGCTTTTTTGAAGAGTTGTTAATGCATTATAAACACAGACATTATTTTGAGAATGTATTGATCTCAAATAAATGGTTACGTGTAACAAGAGGTTGCATTTTCATGGAGTGGAGGTTCTGAAGCTACTTGTGTCATTATGACACAGTGTTTTAACAGGGAAACTATATATATAGTGTTACTGCTTTCTGGGGTAACTGGAAATTTTAGATATCTTCTTACTCTCTGCAGAGTTTTTTGGTCGGAATCCACCAGTGCTTTAGAGGCCAAAATGTGCATCTCTGAAACAGAGTGCCTGCATAACTGAATGAAGATCATGGCTGTCATTTGCAGAAAAAAGGGCCATGTGCAAACTCCTGCTTGCTTGACAAAATAATCCTGAAGGTGTTTAAATGATGCAGGGAAGAAAGGGAACTTAGTGCATGTGCTTAATATTAAGCTTGTATGCATATGTGCAGCTTATAAGTAGCCAAACAGCAAAGGCATAGCTGTGTCTTTAGGCATGGAGCTGATTGGAATATTTTGGAATGTATACTGTTAGCTGAATTGCTTTATTTACAGCAATTGGCAATTTATAAATGGGTTCTTGCCAATTTATACCAAGGTCCTGATCCCACCAAGGGTTACCAGTAAAGGATTCGAGGCTGTTGTGGTTAAAATAGATGTCGGCCCCTGCCACACGGCAGGGGAAAAGCCTCTTAAGGCGCGGCTTTTAAAAGCCGCGCCAACGTTGAGGTGCCGCGGCGGGATCCCACGGATCCCCTGGCCGCGGCGCCTTTTCTCCCCGGCACGATCAAACGCCGGGGAGAAAACACGGCCCGAACGGGAGCCGGCCGAACTGCGCATGTCCGGGCATGCGCAGTTCGGATCCGGGCCGGGGTTGAGCCGGCGCAAGGAAGCGCCGGTGATCAAATGCCCCGGTTGCCTCGCCGCGTCCAATTGAACCACCTAGGTTCAATTGAACCACCTGGGAAAGGGACAGTTCGGCCACGGAAGCAAGACGCTTCCCAGATGTTGTGGTGTGATCGCGCCGGTTTGATCCGGCCCCAAACTGTCCCGCTCCCGGACCAAATTGCTGCGTGTGAACGGGACCGTCTTTTACTTAAAATATATCTCATACAAACAATACTGATGCACTCACACATTCAATCAAGTTCCTAAGAATTACAGTAGGAAATAAGCACAGTTGTATTAGCAGAGAGAGGTGATGATGGGCGAAACTTATCTGTCTTGAAGCTTGGTTGTTCCAATGAAGAATGGATGGGAAGAAATGGAAACAAAGGGAATCCACACATGACCAGAACCAGCCGGAATGCGTGGGCAGTAGAGGCAAGGGTTGGGGATAGCAAGTGGGACTTAAGAGGGGTAAAAGCAGACAGGGGTCATCTTGGGGGGAGTGTAGCTAGGAGGAGTCAGGTGACTGGTTCTCTCCTTTTATATGTGGTCCAAGAGGTGGGTGGTAACTGTGCCAACCTCTTAGTCCATCCCAAAAACAATCCTATTGGTTGCCGGCAGGGAGGGAGGTTACCTAGGAGGGATGGCCAATATTGTAATCTAAAACCTTATTCAAAGTATGGGCATCTGGGCAGGTGTGAAATCCAGGCGTCAGGATGCTTTCTTGTAATGCTGATGAAGTTGGCCAGTTCCTTTGATCACCAAATGTCCATCTGTCTGGCAGGAAATTCCATCACAGGAACAAAGCAGTTGATGGGTGGTACGTGACCACAAGCAGCTTTGCCATGGGGGCTGTTTCTTCCTACAGTTGTTGTTTCATTGCTCACAATAATGGAGGTTTGTGCTTCTTTACCAGGCTGGGCAACTGTGTAGCTGAAACCTTATTTACATGTAAGGTATGTGCAGGCACCCTCTACGTGTGTCATCACAACAGGTGGCCTAAAGTGTACAGTTTTCTGAGCCTATGTGTAGTGTGCACAGTCCATGTGTAGCAATAAACAGTCCATAAAACAAATATCAGGCTTGTTCTCTAACAATACCAAATAATCTTATAGGAAGATGTCATCCCTGAATATAGATGCTTCTGAATGGTTCTTGAACGATTGTCAGGTTTATTTATAGACTGGTGCTTGGTTAGATATTGTCTGTATACTTATACTGGATAAGTGCTAATTCTTCTGTTCAGTAACTATTCTTATTTGATGGTTTGATTGCATTATATAAGATGACTGTTTATATGTTACCCAATTTCTGTATTTCAGAAAATACCATCTTATAAGATTGTGGTCTGATGAAGATTCAAAACATTAGCTGGATCTGGGAGCAGTGTTGTGGCTGTTTGAATGATGACATGAAAATGTCATCATTTGTAGCAAGTCCGAGTGGCTTAAATATCTGTCTTTTCTGATGCCAAGCCGTTTGGATGGCTGACTTTAATTCTAGGCTTGGCTCCAAAGTTTTTTCTCCCTTGTGGGAGTTTCAGTTATATGTGTGAACTGTTTCCAATGTTTACCAATGTTTCAAGGTTTATTGTTGTGTATTATAGTTGATATGAAATGGAAATATAGTTGCATTGTATTGTGTATGAATTGAAGGTAAAAAGACACATTAGATATAAATTATATGAGGTGCTTTATTTTTTGTGCTACATGCGGGGGTCATTTCGTAGAAAAAGAGCTAGGGGAACTCATTAGCATAACTCATTAGCATATGCCACACCCCCTGACATCAGGGGCCCGGCAGTGGACCTGCAAGGCCAGCGGGAGTGCGAGGAAGCCCCGCCAAGGCCCTCCCTGGCCCCAGGCAGGCAGGGGTGGGGAGAGGCGGGGAGGAAGCAACTTACCCTCCCTCTTCTCCTGCCTCCTCCTGGCTGAATGAGGGCTGGAAGCGGGGTGGCCGGAAGCAGGGGGCAGGGCTTCATCATGTGCCCCGCCCCCCTGCACCTCACCCGGGGGAACTGTGTTCCCCCACGTTCCCCCCCCCGAAATGACCTCTGGCTACATGGTTGTTTATATTTTTCAATGGCTATTGTTGTCAAGCTCGGGCTAACTTCAGGCTGTGTTAACTTTCAATTTCTCTAAACTCTGTTTCTCGTTACCTTTGCTTGTCATTATGAATTCCGGGTGGGGGGGAGTGTATGTTGTTTGAGTGCTTGGGAGTAGATGCAGTAATTTTTCTGAAGATGCACCTCAAGTCAGTTTCCCGTGAGACTGACCTTGGAGTACCTTTCTCTGCTAGCCTAGCCATATATCTGTCTGTGTTGCCATAGTAATGCCGGGGGTAGAGGTGATGTGTATGGTTGTGGAATCTTATGGTTTTACCTATATCTTGTATTTTCCCATGCATTTCCTCAGTCCTAACAAAAGTTATTGAACCAACAGTATCATATCTCTAATAAAGCATTACACTGCCAATAGTGTGTGTGGAGAGTGAATTAGCTGGGGACCTTGCAATTGTTACACAACTGTGGATTCTTGGATAGTTTCTTGTTCCTACAGTCATGGAACCAGGAGGGCAGAGGAAGAGGGCAGCCGAATAGGCACCCATTAGTCCAGTATTTTGACTGTGTCTTTCCTTCTCTCTCCTCACTTGTTTATATAATACATAATAACGCTAATAGAGGATCTGAGAACCTGGTGAGGAACCCTCTCAGCGGTCATCTTTCCACCACCTCAAGACCCTACAAATGATCTTATTATGAATATTTTATTAAAAGAGAGGGATTGCCACAAAAACTCATGCAGTATTTAACTCTGGCACACCAATGAAATTGTGTAGGTTTTTATTAAACCCTTTTACCTCCCAAAAAGCTGGATACAGTCATTGCCAATATGTTATTACAAGTGTTGATGGCCTTAAGGACAACTCTGCATGCAGTTTACATCCTGCCCTCTGTATGTACAAGAATGCTGAATGTTTTATGTTTGTAAACAAAAGGAAAACTACAGGAACCTTTCCATTCTGAACTTCAACTGTTTTGAAAGTGGGTTAACTGCAATGTCTTTGCCCAAGTGACTTGGGGAACTGTAGTTTGTATAGGAATGCAGACAGATGTGTTAGATAGCCAAACCAGCTCCACAGACCTGTAATTCCCTTGTGAAGAAGCTATGACATTTAAATTGAAATAAATCTTGTCGTGCATATATACCCCAAGGAAAATGGCTTAACAGGATTCTTGTTTTTGGCCAGAAAAGTTATTTCCATTGTTAAATCAAATAAGGCAATTACCACATCACATAACATGGATGTAGACAGTTTGCAAACTTGCCAATATATCTTTTTTCTGGTCAAACTGGCAAAATGATACTCTGTAACTGAGGTTACTGGCATTACCATTCGCAGAGCAAATAAAATTATATTCTGGGAGACTCTGAATAAGACTAGTTTGATCCTTCTTGGCTCCATCTATAACCTACCACAAGCCCACACTGCTCAATCCTAGTCCTGCCAGTTTTGGTCCTGATACTGGGGCTAATAGGCCCAATTCAATCATGGTTCTGTTCCTGACAGAGCAAGGGCTGGCATGGTCAGACTCCTGCCAAGTCCAGGCAGGAAGGACATCACCTGTAGAGATGGGGTACCAAGCTACTGCTTTTTAATCAATGGAGAAAGAAGAGCACAAGGAAAGTGTGTGCTCTGTCACATCCTCCCAGGGCCCTTCCAACAGGAAAGATTGTTCCAGAGGGCCTTTTGCCATCACATAGATGTCTTTGGCAATCTCCCATTCCCTATTATAAAAACCCTAAAAGGATTACAGACCTGATTCTTTAGTGCATCATTTAGATTGGTCAGTTTCAGGAAGTCTAAAAAAAATGTGAGAGACTCATGCTGTACTCCTCAATCATAGCTGCAACTGGAGATATTGAGAAGGGAGTTGCAAAAGCAAAACCCATGGGCTCCCAGTCCTCAAGAGCTCATGAAAACATGTGGCCATCCCTGGCTCTGTTAAAAGCCAGATTTCCTCAGGCTCTGCCCTTTCAGGCCATTTTCTGCCATAACTTCACTCAACACAGAACACTATGTTATTTCCACACTCTACTTTCCCATTGGCTCGGCAGTTGATCCCCTACCTTGACCGCGGTGGCGTCGCGTTCATGATGAGGCGACAAGAGCATCTTACAGGACGTTTATGAGATCCTATGAGATGGCAGTGAAGGCCGCTAAGAAGGATTTTTATGCTCACGCCCGGCCCAATTATTTAGGACAATTCGGACCTTGACAGACCTGCCTCAGAGCAGGCAAAATGTTAGGGAATTGGATATAGGCTGTGAGGCTTTTGCGAGCTTTTTCGCAGATAAAGTCTTGGCGCTTCGCCGCGATCTCCCCGACCACAATTGAGACAGTGACCGAACTCGAGGCCCCTTGCATGTCTTCGGTACCAGGTTTAGAGTGTT